>NW_025957379.1:0-50817 GCF_023159225.1 Perognathus longimembris pacificus | reverse complement strand
GGGAACAGAGAAAAACGCTCATTAGGACCTGCACTTACGAAGGGGGTAGGCAGCTGTATATCAGGAGTAAACCTTCTGAGAATAAAAACAGCTGGAGCTTGTTAAGGTAATTACAAAGGGGAAAGGATAATGTACTGGGAACTCCTCAGAAGAATCTGATTTGTGGTGAGGGGAGAGAGATAAAAGCTCAATTAGAACGACATGAACATGTTGCGTAGGTAGCTGTTTATCAGTAAATATCTCCACTGAGATTAAGAAAACCAGTAGCTTAATAAATGAAGTACTTCCTGGTATGGTTACTGTACTGGTAACTCCCCAAAATAATCTGGATTGTGGTGAAGAAAACAGAGAAAAAAAGCTCATTTAGGACTTGCACATACGAAGGGGGTAGGCAGCTGTATATCAGGGAGTAAACCTACTGAGAATAAAAACAGCTGGCGCTTGTTAAGGTAATTACACAGGGGAAACGATAATGTACTGGGAACTCCTCAGAAGAATCTGATTTGTGGTGAGGGGAGAGAGATAAAAGCCTCATTTAGGAACGACATGAACGTGCTGCGTAGGTAGCTGTTTATCAGTAAATATCTCCACTGAGATTAAGAAAAGCAGTAGCTTAAAAATTAAGTAATTCCTGGTATGGTTACTGTACTGGTAACTCCCCAAAAGAATCTGGATTGTGGTGAGGGACAGAGAAAAAAACTCATTTAGGACCTGCACTACGAAGGGGGTAGGCAGCTGTATATCAGGGAGTAAACCTTCTGAGAATAAAAAAAGCTGGAGCTTGTTAAGGTAATTACACAGGGGAAAGGATAATGCATTGGGAACTCCTCAGAAGAATCTGATTTGTGGTGAGGGTAGAGAGATAAAAGCTCATTTAGGAACGACAAGAACATGCTGCGTAGGTAGCTGTTTTTCAGTAAATATCTCCACTGAGATTAAGAAAAGCAGTAGCTTAATAAATTAAGTACTTCCTGGTATGGTTACTGTACTGGTAACTCCACAAAAGAATCTGGATTGTGGTGAGGCAACAGAGAAAAAAGCTCATTTAGGACCTGCACTTACGAAGGGGGTAGGCAGCTGTATATCAGGGAGTAAACCTTCTGAGAATAAAAACAGCTGGAGCTTGTTAAGGTAATTACACAGGGTAAAGGATAATGTACTGGGAACTCCTCAGAAGAATCTGATTTGTGGTGAGGGGAGAGAGATAAAAGCTCATTTAGGAACGACATGAACATGCTGCGTAGGTAGCTGTTTATCAGTAAATATCCTCCACTGAGATTAAGAAAAGCAGTAGCTTAATAAACTCAGTATTTCCTCGTATGGTTACTCTACTGGTAACTCCCCAAAAGAATCTGGATTGTGGTGAGGGAACAGAGAAAAAAGCTCATTTAGGACCAGCACTTACGAAGGGGGTAGGCAGCTGTATATCAGGGAGTAAACCTTCTGAGAATAAAAACAGCTGGAGCTTGTTAAGGTAATTACACAGGGGACAGGATAATGTACTGGGAACTCCTCAGAAGAATCTGATTTGTGGTGAGGGGAGAGAGATAAAAGCTCATTTAGG
Organism: Perognathus longimembris pacificus; assembly: GCF_023159225.1. NCBI lineage: Eukaryota > Metazoa > Chordata > Mammalia > Rodentia > Heteromyidae > Perognathus > Perognathus longimembris. Next base: position 49,253 of record NW_025957379.1, on the reverse strand, counting down.
ACGACATGAACATGCTGCATACGTAGCTGTTTATCATTAAATATCTCCACTGAGATTAAGAAAAGCAGTAGCTTAATAAATTAAGTACTTCCTGGTATGGTTACTGTACTGGTAACTCCCCAAAAGAATCTGGATTGTGGTGAGGGAACAGGAAAAAAGCTCATTTAGGACCTGCACTTACGAAAGGGGTAGGCAGCTGTATATCAGGGAGTAAACCTTCTGAGAAGAAAAACAGCTGGAGCTTGTTAAGGTAATTACACAGGGGAAAGGATAATGTACTGGGAACTCCTCAGAAGAATCTGATTTGTGGTGAGGGTAGAGAGATAAAAGCTCATTTAGGAACGACATGACATGCTGCGTAGGTAGCTGTTTATCAGTAAGTATCTCCACTGAGATTAAGAAAAGCAGTAGCTTAATAAATTAAGTACTTCTTGGTATGGGTACTGTACTGGTAACTCCCAAAAGAATCTGGATTGTGGTGAGGGAACAGAGAAAAAAGCTCATTAAAACCTGCACTGACAAAGGGGGTAGGCCGCAGTATATCTGGGAGTAACCTTCTGAGAATAAAAACAGCTGGAGCTTTTTAAGGTAATTACACAGGGGAAAGGATAATGTACATGGAACTAGTCAGAAGAATCTGATTTGTGGTGAGGGTAGAGAGATAAAAGCTCCTTTATGAACGACATGAACATGCTGCGTAGGTAGCTGTTTTTCAGTAAAATATCTCCACTGAGATTAAGAAAAGCAGTAGCTTAATAAATTAAGTACTTCCTGGTATGGTTTCTGTACTGGTAACTCCCCAAAAGAATCTTGATTGTGGTGAGGCAACAGAGAAAAAAGCTCATTTAGGACCTGCACTTACGAAGGGGGTAGGCAGCTGTATATCAGGGAGTAAACCTTCTGAGAAAAAAAACAGCTGGAACTTGTTAAGGTAATTACACAGGGGAAAGGATAATGTACTGGGAACTCCTCAGAAGAGTCTGATTTGTGGTGAGGGGAGAGAGATAAAAGCTCATTTAGGAACGACATGAACATGCTGCGTAGGTAGCTGTTTATCAGTAAATATCTACACTGAGATTAAGAAAAGCAGCAGCTTAATAAATTAAGTACTTCCTGGTATGGTTACTGTACTACTAACTCCCAAAAGAATCTGGATTGTGGTGAGGGACAGAGAAAAAAGCTCATTTAGGACCTGCACTTACGAAGGGGGTAGGCAGCTGTATATCAGGGAGTAAACCTTCTGAGAATAAAAACAGCTGGAGCTTGTTAAGGTAATTACACAGGGGAAAGGATAATGCACTGGGAACTCCTCAGGAAGAATCTGATTTTGTGGGGAGGGGAGAGAGATAAAAGCTCATTTAGGAACGACATGAACATGCTGCGTATGTAGCTGTTTTATCAGTAAATATCTCCACTGAGATTAAGAAAAGCAGTATCTTAATAAATTAAGTACTTCTTGGTATGGGTACTGTACTGGTAACTCCCCAAAAGAATCTGATTGCGGTGAGGGAACAGAGAAAAAAGCACATTAAAGACCTGCACTTACGAAGGGGGTAGGCCGCAGTATATCTGGGAGTAAATCTTCTGAGAATAAAAACAGCTGGAGCTTGTTTAGGTAATTACACAGGGGAAAGGATAATGTACTTGGAACTCCTCAGAAGAATCTGATTTGTGGTGAGGGGAGAGAGATAAAAGCTCATTTAAGAACGACATGAACATGCTGCACACGTAGCTGTTTATCAGGAAATATCTCCACTGAGATTAAGAAAAGCAGTAGCTTATGAATTAAGTACTTCCTGGTTGGTTACTGTACTGGTAACTCCCCAATAGAATCTGGATTGTGGTGAGGGAACAGAGAAAAAAGCTCATTTAGGACCTGCACTTACGAAGGGTTAGGCAGCTGTATATCAGGGAGTAAACCTTCTGAGAATAAAAACAGCTGGAGCTTGTTAAGGTAATTACACAGGGAAAGGATAATGTACTGGGAACTCCTCAGAAGAATCTGATTTGTGGTGAGGGGAGAGAGATTATAGCTCATTTAGGAACAACATGAACATGCTGCGTAGGTAGCTGTTTATCAGTAAATATCTCCATCTGAGATTAAGAAAACCAGTACCTTAATAAATTATGTACTTCCTGGTATGGTGACTGTACTGGTAACTCCCCAAAACAATCTGAATGTGTTGAGGGAACAGAGAAAATAGCTCATTTATGATCTGCACTTACGAAGGGGGTAGGCAGATGTATATCAGGGAGTAAACCTTCTGAGAATAAAAACAGCTGGAGCTTGTTAAGGTAATTACACAGGGGAAAGGATAATGTACTGGGAACTCCTCAGAAGAATCTGATTTGTGGTGAGGGGAGAGAGATAAAAGCTCATTTAGGAACGACATGAACATGCTGGTATGTAGCTGTTTATCAGTAAATATCTCCACTGAGATTTAGAAAAGCAGTAGCTTAATAAATTAATACTTCCTGGTATGGTTACTGTACTGGTAACTCCCCAAAAGAATCTGGATTTGTGGTGAGGGAATAGAGAAAAAAGCTCATAAGACCTGCACTTACGAAGGGGGTAGGCAGCTGTATATCAGGGAGTAAAACCTTCTGAGAATAAAAACAGCTGGAGCTTGTTAAGGTAATTACACAGGGGAAAGGATAATGTACTGGGAACTCCTCAGAAGAATCTGATTTTGTGGTGAGGGGAGAGAGATAAAAGCTCATTTAGGAACGACATGAACATGCTGCGTAGGTAGCTGTTTATCAGTAAATATCTCCACTGAGATTAAGAAAAGCAGTAGCTTAATAAATTAAGTACTTCCTGGTATGGTTACTGTACTGGTACTCCCCAAAAGAATCTGGATTGTGGTGAGGGAACAGAGAAAAAAGCTCATTTAGGACCTGCACTTACGAAGGGTTAGGCAGTTGTATATCAGGGAGTAAACCTTCTGAGAATAAAAACAGCTGGAGCTTGTTAAGGTAATTACACAGGGGAAAGGATAATGTACTGGGAACTCCTCAGAAGAATCTGATTTGTGGTGAGGGGAGAGAGAAAAAAGCTCATTTAGGAACGACATGAACATGCTGCGTAGGTAGCTGTTTATCAGTAAATATGTCCACTGAGATTAAGAAAAGCAGTAGCTTAATAAATTAAGTACTTCCTGGTATTGTTATTGTACTGGTAACTCCCCAAAGAATCTGGATTGTGGTGAGGGACTGAGAAAAAAGCTCATTTAGGACCTGCACTTACGAAGGGGGTAGGCAGCTGTATATCAGGGAGTAAACCTTCTGAGAATAAAAACAGCTGGAGCTTGTTAGGTAATTACACAGGGGAAAGGATAATGTACTGGGACTTCCTCAGAAGAATCTGATTTGTGGTGAGTGGAGAGATATAAAAGCTCATTTAGGAACGACATGAACATGCTGCGTAGGTAGCTGTTTATCAGTAATATCTCCACTGAGATTAAGAAAAGCAGTAGCTTAATAAATTAAGTACTTCCTGGTATGGTTACTGTACTGGTAACTCCCCAAACGAATCTGGATTGTGGTGAGGGAATAGAGAAAAAAGCTCATTTAGGACCTGCACTTACGAGGGGGGTAGGCCGCTGTATATCAGGGAGTAAACCTTCTGAGAATAAAAACAGCTGGAGCTTGTTAAGGTAATACACAGGGGAAAGGATAATGTACTGGAAACTCCTCAGAAGAATCTGATTTGTGGTGAGGGGGAGAGAGATAAAAGCTCATTTAGGAACGACATGAACATGCTGCGTAGGTAGCTGTTTATCAGTAAATATCTCCACTGAGATTAAGAAAAGCAGTAGCTTAATAAATTAAGTACTTCCTGGCATGGTTACTGTACTGGTAACTCCCCAAAAGAATCTGGATTGTGTGTGAGGGACAGAGAAAAAATCTCATATAGGACCTGCACTTACGAAGGGGGTAGGCAGCTGTATATCAGGGAGTAACCTTATGAGAATAAAAACAGCTGGAGCTTGTTAAGGTAATTACACAGGGGAATGGATAATGTACTGGGAACTCCTCAGAAGAATCTGATTTGTGTGAGGGCAGAGAGATAAAAGCTCATTTAGGAACGACATGAACATGCTGCGTACGTAGCTGTTTATCAGTAAATATCTCCACTGAGATTTAGAAAAGCAGTAGCTTAATAAATTAAGTACTTCCTGGTATGGTTACTGTACTGGTAACTCCCCAAAAGAATCTGGATTGTGGTGAGGGAACAGAGAAAGAAGCTCATTAAAGACCTGCACTTACGAAGGGGGTAGGCCGCAGTATATCTGGGAGTAAACCTTCTGAGAATAAAAACAGCTGGAGCTTGTTAAGGTAATTACACAGGGGAAAGGGATAATGTACTGGGAACTCCTCAGAAGAATCTGATTTGTGGTGTGGGGAGAGAGATAAAAGCTCATTTAGGAACGTCATGAACATGCTGCGTATGTAGCTGTTTATCAGTAAATATCTCCACTGAGAATAAGAAAACCTGTACCTTAATAAATTATGTACTTCCTGGTATGGTGACTGTACTGGTAACTCCCCAAAACAATCTGGATTGTGGTGAGGGAACAGAGAAAATAGCTCATTAGGACCTGCACTTACGAAGGGGGTAGGCAGCTGTATATCAGGGAGTAAACCCTCTGAGAATAAAAACAGCTGGCGCTTGTTAAGGTAATTACACAGGGGAAAGGATAATGTACTGGGAACTCCTCAGAAGAATCTGATTTGTGGTGAGGGGAGAGAGATAAAAGCTCATTTAGGAACGACATGAACATGCTGCGTAGGGAGCTGTTTATCAGTAAATATCTCCACTGAGATTAAGAAAAGCAGTAGCTTAATGTATTAAGTACTTCCTGTATGGTTACTGTACTGGTAACTCCCCAAAAGAATCTGGATTGTGGTGAGGGAACTGAGAAAAAAAGCTCATTTAGGACCTGCACTACGAAGGGGTTAGGCAGCTGTATATCAGGGAGTAACCTTCTGAGAATAAAAACAGCTGGAGCTTGTTAAGGTAATTACACAGGGGAAAGGATAATGTACTGGGATCTCCGGCAGAAGAATCTGATTTGTGGTGAGGGGAGAGAGATAAATAGCTCATTAGGACCTGCACTTATGAAGGGGGTAGGCAGCTGTATATCAGGGAGTATACCTTCTGAGAATATAACAGCTGGAGCTTGTTAAGGTAATTACACAGTTGGAAAGGATAATGTACTGGGAACTCCTCAGAGATTCTCATTTGTGTGAGGGGAGAGAGATAATTAGCTCATTAGAACGACATGAACATGCTGCGTAGGTAGCTGTTTATCAGTAAATATCTCCACTGAGATTAAGAAAAGCAGTAGCTTAATAAATTAAGTACTTCCTGGTATGGTTACTGAACTGGTAACTCCCCAAAAGAATCTGGATTGTGTGAGGGAACAGAGAAAAAAGCTCATTTAGGACCTGCACTTACGAAGGGGGTAGGCAGCTGTATATCAGGGAGTCAACCTTCTGAGAATAAAAAACAGCTGGAGCTTGTTAAGGTAATTACACAGGGAAAGGATAATGTACTGGGAACTCCTCAGAAGAATCTGATTGTGGTGAGGGGAGAGAGATAAAAGCTCATTAAGACGGACATGAACATGCTGCGTAGGTAGCTGTTTATCAGTAAATATCTCCACTGAGATTAAGAAAAGCAGGAGCTTAATAAATTAAGTACTTCCTGGTATGGTTACTGACTGGTAACTCCCCAAAAGAATCTGGATTGTGGTGAGGGAACAGAGAAAAAGCTCATTTAGGACCTGAACTTACGAAGAGGGTAGGCAGCAGTATATCAGGGAGTAAACCTTCTGAGAATAAAAGCAGCTGGAGCTTGTTAAGGTAATTACACAGGGGAAAGGATAATGTACTGGGAACTCCTCAGAAGAGTCTCATTTGTGGTGAGGGGAGAGAGATAAAAGCTCATTTAGGAACGACATGATCATGCTGCGTAGGTAGCTGTTTATCAGTAAATATCTCCACTGAGATTAAGAAAAGCAGCAGCTTAATAAATTAAGTACTTCCTGGTATGGTACTATACTGGTAACTCCCCAAAGAATCTGGATTGTGGTGAGGGAACAGAGAAAAAAGCTCAATTTAGGACCTGCACTGACGAAGGGGGTAGGCAGCTGTATATCAGGAGTAAACCTTCTGAGAATAAAACCAGCTGGAGCTTGTTAAGGTAATTACACAGGGGAAGGCTAATGTACTGGGAACTCCTCAGAAGAATCTGATTTGTGTTGAGGGGAGACAGAAAAAAGCTCATTTAGGAACGACATGAACATGCTGCGTAGGTAGCTGTTATCAGTAAATATCTCCACTGAGATTAAGAAAAGCAGTAGCTTAATAAATTAAGTACTTCCTGGTATGGTTACTGTACTGGTAACTCTCCCAAAGAATCTGGATTGTGGTGAGGGAACAGAGAAAAAAGCGCATATAGGACCTGCATTTACGAAGGGGGTAGGCAGCTGTATATCAGGGAGTAAACCTTCGGAGAATAAAAACAGCTGGAGCTTGTTAAGGGTAATTACACAGGTGAAAGGATAATGTACTGGGAACTCCTCAGAAGAATCGGATTTGTGGTGAGGGGAGAGAGATAAAAGCTCATTTAGGAACGACATGAACACGCTGCGTAGGTAGCTGTTTATCAGTAAATATCTCCACTGAGATTAAGAAAAGCAGTAGCTTAATAAATTAAGTACTTCCTGGTATGGTTACTGTACTGGTAACTCCCCAAAAGAATCTGGATTGTGGTGAGGGAACAGAGAAAAAGCTCATTTAGGACCTGCACTTACGAAGGGGGTAGGCAGCTGTATATCAGGGAGTAAACCTTCTGAGAATAAAAACAGCTGGAGCTTGTTAAGGTAATTATACAGAGGAAATTATAAACGACTGGGAACTCCTCAGAAGAATCTGATTTGTGGTGAGGGGAGAGAGATAAAAGCTCATTTAGGAACGACATGAACATGCTGCGTACGTAGCTGTTTATCAGTAAATATCTCCACTGAGATTAAGAAAAGCAGTAGCTTAATAAATGAAGTACTTCCTGGTATGGTTACTGTACTGGTAACTCTCCAAAAGAATCTGGATTGTGGTGAGGGAAAAGAGAAAAAAGCTCATTTAGGACCTGCATTTACGAAGGGGCTAGGCAGCTGTATATCAGGGAGTAAACCTTCTGAGAATAAAAACAGCTGGAGCTTGTTAAGGTAATACACAGGGGAAAGGATAAAGTACTGAGAACTCCTCAGAAGAATCTGATTTGTGGTGAGGGGAGAGAGATAAACCTCATTTAGGAACGACATGAACATGCTGCGTAGGTAGCTGTTTATCAGTAAATATCTCCACTGAGATTAAGAAAAAGCAGTAGTTTTAATAAATTAAGTACTTCCTGGTATGGTTACTGTACTGGTAACCCCCAAAGAATCTGGATTGTGGTTAGGGAACAGCGAAAAAAGCTCATTTAGGACCTGCACTGACGAAGGGGGTAGGCAGCTGTATATCAAGGAGTAAAACTTCTGATAATAAAAACAGCTGGAGCTTGTTAAGGTAATTACACAGGGGAAAGGATAATGTACTGGGAACTCCTCAGGAAGAATCTGAATTGTGGTGAGGAGAGAGAGATAAAAGCTCATTTAGGAACGACATGAACATGCTGCGTAGGTAGCTGTTTATTAGTAAATATCTCCACTGAGATTAAGAAAAGCAGTAGCTTAATAAATTAAGGACTTCCTGGTATGGTTACTGTAATGGTAACTCCCTAAACGAATCTGGATTGTGGTGAGGGAACAGAGAAAAAAGCTCATTTAAGACCTGCACTTACGAAGGGGGTAGGCAGCTGTATATCAGGGAGTAAAACCTTCTGAGAATAAAAACAGCTGGAGCTTGTTAAGGTAATTACACAGGGGAAATTATAAAGTACTGGGAACTCCTCAGAAGAGTCTGATTTGTGGTGAGGGGAGAGAGATAAAAGCTCATTTAGGAACGACATGAACATGCTGCGTAGGTAGCTGTTTATCAGTAAATATCTCCACTGAGATTAAGAACAGCACTAGCTTAATAAATTAAGTACTTCCTGGTATGGTTACTGTACTGGTAACTCCCCAAAAGAATCTGCATTGTGGTGAGGGAACAGAGAAAAAAGCTCATTTAGGACCTGCACTTACGAAGGGGGTAGGCAGCTTGTATATCAGGGAGTAAACCTTATGAGAATAAAAACAGCTGGAGCTTGTTAAGGTAATTACACAGGGGAAAGGATATTGTACTGGGAACTCCTCAGAAGAATCTGATTTGTGGTGAGGGGAGAGAGATAAAAGCTCATTTAGGAACGACATGAACAGGCTTCGTAGGTAGCTGATTATCAGTAAATATCTCCACTGAGATTAAGAAAAGCAGTAGCTTAATAAATTAAGTACTTCCTTGTATGGTTACTGTACTGGTAACTCCCCAAAAGAATCTGGATTGTGGTGACGAACAGAGAAAAAAGCTCATTTAGGACCTGCACTGACGAAGGGGGTAGGCAGCTATATATCAGGGAGTAAACCTTCTGACAATAAAAAAGCTGGAGCTTGTTAAGGTAATTACACAGGGGAAAGGATAATGTACTGGAACTCCTCAGAAGAATCTGATTTGTGGTGAGGGAAGAGAGATAAAAGCTCATTTAGGAACGACATGAACATGCTGCGTAGGTAGCTGTTTATCAGTAAATATCTCCACTGAGATTAAGAAAAGCAGAAGCTTAATAAATTAAGTACTTCCTGGTATGGTTACTGTACTGGTAACTCCCCAAAAGAATCTGGATTGTGGTGAGGGAACAGAGATAAAATCTCATTTAAGACCTGCACTGACGAAGGGGGTAGGCAGCTGTATATCAGGGAGTAAACCTTCTGAGAATAAAAACAGCTGGAGCTTGTTAAGGTAATTACACAGGGAAGGATAATGTACTGGGAACTCCTCAGAAGAATCTGATTTGTGGTGAGGGAGAGAGATAAAAGCTCATTTAGGAACGACATGAACATACTGCGTAGGTAGCTGTTTATCAGTAAATATCTCCACTGAGATTAAGAAAAGCAGTAGCTTAAAAAATTAAATACTTCCTGGTATGGGTACTGTACTGGTAACTCCCCAAAATAATCTGGATTGTGGTGAGGGAACAGAGAAAAATGCTCATTTATGACCGGCACTTACGAAGGGGGCAGGCAGCTGTATATCAGGGAGTAAACCTTCTGAGAATAAAAACAGCTGGAGCTTGTTAAGTTAATTACACAGGGGAAAGGGTAATGTACTGGGAACTCCTCAGAAGAATCTGATTTTTCGTGAGGGGAGAGAGATAAAAGCTCATTTAGGAACGACATGAACATGCTGCTTAGGTACTGTTTATCAGTAAATATCTCCACTGAGATTAAGAAAGCAGTAGCTTAATAATTAAGTACTTCCTGGTATGGTTACTGTACTGGTAACTCCCCAAAAAGAATCTGGATTGTGGTGAGGGAACAGAAAAAGAAGCTCATTAAGGACCTGCACTTATGAAGGGGGTAGGCAGCAGTATATCAGGGAGTAAACTTTCTGAGAATAAAAACAGCTGGAGCTTGTTAAGGTAATTACACAGGGGAAAGGATAATGTACTGGGAACTCCTCAGAAGAATCAGATTTGTGGTGAGGGGAGAGAGATAAAAGCTCATTTAGGAACGACATGAACATGCTGCGTAGGTAGCTGTTTATCAGTAAATATCTACACTGAGATTAAGAAAGCAGTAGCTTAATAAATTCAGTACTTCCTGGTATGGTTTACTGTACTGGTAACTCCCCAAAAGAATCTGGCTTGTGGTGAGGGAACAGAGAAAGAAGCTCATTTAGGACCTGCACTTACGAAGGGGGTAGGCAGCTGTATATCAGGGAGTAAACCTTCTGATAATAAAAACAGCTGGAGCTTGTTAAGGTAATTACACAAGGGATAGGATAATGTACTGGGAACTCCTCATAAGAATCTGATTTGTGGTGAGGGGAGAGAGATAAAGCTCATTTAGGAACGACATGAACATGCTGCGTAGGTAGCTGTTTATCACTAAAATATCTCCACTGAGATTAAGAACAGCAGTAGCTTAATAAACTAAGTACTTCCTGGTATGGTTACTGTACTAGTAACTCCCCAAAAGAATCTGGATTGTAGTGAGGGAACAGAGAAAAAAGCTCATTTAGGACCTGCACTTACGAAGGGGGTAGGCAGCTGTATATCAGGGAGTAAACCTTCTGAGAATAAAAACAGCTGGAGCTTGTTAAGGTAATTATACAGGGGAAATTATAAACGACTGGGAAACTCCTCACAAGAATCTGATTTGTGGTGAGGGGAGAGAGATAAAAGCTCATTTAGGAACTACATGAACATGCTGCGTAGGTAGCTGTTTATCAGTAAATATCTCCACTGAGATTAAGAATAGCAGTAGCTTAATAAATTAAGTACTTCCTGGTATGGTTACTGTACTGGTAACTCCCCAAAGAATCTGGATTGTGGTGAGGCAACAGAGAAAAAAGCTCATTTAGGACCTGCACTTACGAAGGGGGTAGGCAGCTGTATATCAGGGAGTAAACCTTCTGAGAATAAAAACAGCTGGAGCTTGTTAAGGTAATTACACAGGGCAAAGGATAATGTACTGGGAACTCCTCAGAAGAATCTGATTTGTGGTGAGGGGAGAGAGATAAAAGCTCATTTAAGAACGACATGAACATGCTGCGTAGGTAGCTGTTTATCAGTAAATATCTCCACTAAGATTAAGAAAAGCAGTAGCTTAATAAATTAAGTACTTCCTGGTATGGTTACTGTACTGGTAACTCCCCAAAAGAATCTGGGATTGTGGTGAGCGAACAGAGAAAAATGCTCATTTAGGACCTGCACTGACGAAGGGGGTAGGCAGCTGTATATCAGGGAGTAAACCTTGTGAGAATAAAAACAGCTGGAGCTTGTTAAGGTAATTACACAGGGGAAAGGATAATGTACTGGGAACTCCTCAGAAGAATCTGATTTGTGGTGAGGGGAGAGAGATAAAAGCTCATTTAGGAACGACATGAACATGCTGCGTAGGTAGCTGTTTATCAGGTAAATATCTCCACTAAGATTAAGAAAAGCAGTAGCTTAATAAATTAAGTACTTCCTGGTATGGTTACTGTACTGGTAACTCCCCAAAAGAATCTGGATTGTGATGAGGGAACAGAGAAAAAAGCTCATTTAGGACCTGCACTTACGAGGGGGGTAGGCAGCTGTATATCAGGGAGTAAACCTTCTGAGAATAAAAACAGCTGGAGCTTGTTAAGGTAATTATACAGGGGAAATTATAAAGTACTGGGAACTCCTCAGAAGAATCTGATTTGTGGTGAGGGGAGAGAGATAAAAGCTCATTTAGGAACGACATCTACATGCTGCGTAGGTAGCTGTTTATCAGTAAATATCTCCACTGAGATTTAGAAAAGCAGTAGCTTAATAAATTAAATACTTCCTGGTATGGTTACTGTACTGGTAACTCCCCAAAAGAATCTGGATTGTGATGAGGGAACAGAGAAAAAAGCTCATTTAGGACCTGCACTTACGAAGGGGGGTAGGGCAGCTGTATATCAGGGAGTAAACCTTCTGAGAATAAAAACACCGGCAGATTGTTAAGGTAATTACACAGGGGAAAGGATAATGTACTGGGAACTCCTCAGAAGAATCTGATTTGTGGTGAGGTGAGAGAGATAAAAGCTCATTTAGGAAGGACATGAACATGCTGCTTAGGTAGCTGTTTATCAGTAAATATCTCCACTGAGATTAAGGAAAGCAGTCAGCTTAATAAATTAAGTACTTCCTGGTATGGTAACTGTACTGCTAACTCCCCAAAAGAATCAGGATTGTGGTGAGGGAACAGAGAAAAAAGCTCATTTAGGACCTGCACTTACGAAGGGGGTAGGCAGCTGTATATCAGGGAGTAAACCTTGTGAGAATAAAAACAGCTGGAGCTTGTTAAGGTAATTACACAGGGGAAATGATAATGTACTGGGAACAATTCAGAAGAATCTGATTTGTGGTGAGGGGAGAGAGATAAAAGCTCATTTGAGAAACGACATGAACATGCTGCGTAGGTAGCTGTTTATCAGTAAATATCTCCACTGAGATTAAGAAAAGCAGTAGCTTAATAAATTAAGTACTTCCTGGTATGGTTACTGTACTGGTAACTCCCCAAAAGAATCTGGATTGTGGTGAGGGAACAGAGAAAAAAAGCTCATTTAGGACCTGCATTTACGAAGGGGGTAGGCAGCTGTATATCAAGGAGTAAAACTTCTGAGAATAAAAACAGCTGGAGCTTGTTAAGGTAATTACACAGGGGAAAGGATAATGTACTGGGAACTCCTCAGAAAGAATCTGATTTGTGGTGAGGGGAGAGAGATAAAAGCTCATTTAGGAACGACATGAACATGCTGCGTAGGGAGCTGTTTATCAGTAAATATCTCCACTGAGATTAAGAAAAGCAGTAGCTTAATGTATTAAGTACTTCCTGGTATGGTTACTGTACTGGAAACTCCCCAAAAGAATCTGGATTGTGGTGAGGGAACAGAGAAAAAAGCTCATTTAGGACCTGCACTGACGAAGGGGGTAGGCAGCTGTATATCAGGGAGTAAACCTTCTGAGAATAAAAACAGCTGGAGCTTGTTAAGGTAATTACACAGGGGAAAGGATAATGTACTGGGAACTCCTCAGCAGAATCTGATTTGTGGTGAGGGGAGAGAGATAAAAGTTCATTTAGGAACGACAAGAACATGCTGCATAGGTAGCTGTTTATCAGTAAATATCTCCACTGAGATTAAGAAAAGCAGTAGCTTAATAAATTAAGTACTTCCTGGTATGGGTACTGTACTGGTAACTCCCCAAAAGAATCTGGATTGTGGTGAGGGAACAGAGAAAAAAGCTCATTTAGGACCTGCACTGACGAAGGGGGTAGGCAGCTGTATATCAGGGAGTAAACCTTCTGAGAATAAAAACAGCTGGAGCTTGTTAAGGTAATTACACAGGGGAAAGGATAATGTACTGGGAACTCCTCAGATGAGTCTGATTTGTGGTGAGGGGAGAGAGATAAAGCTCATTTAGGAACGACATGAACATGCTGCGTAGGTAGCTGTTTATCAGTAAATATCTCCACTGAGATTAAGGAAAGCAGTAGCTTAATAAATTAAGTACTTCCTGGTATGGTTACTGTACTGGTAACTCCCCAAAACAATCTGGATTGTGGTGAGGGAACAGAGAAAAAAGCTCATTTATGACCGGCACTTACGAAGGGGTTAGGCAGCTGTATATCAGGGAGTAAACCTTCTGAGAATAAAAACAGCTGGAGATGGTTAAGGTAATTACACAGGGGAAAGGATAATGTACTGGGAACTCCTCAGAAGAATCTGATTTGTGGTGAGCGGAGAGAGATAAAAGCTAATTTAGGAACGACATGAACATGCTGCGTAGGTAGCTGTTTATCAGTAAATATCTCCACTGAGATTAAGAAAAGCAATAGCTTAATAAATTAAGTACTTCCTGGTATGGTTCCTGTACTGGTAACTCCCCAAAAGAATCTGGATTGTGGTGAGGGAACAGAGAAAAAATCTCATTTAGGACCTGCACTTACGAAGGGGTAGGCAGCTGTATATCAGGGAGTAAACCTTCTGAGAATAAAAAAAGCTGGAGCTTGTTAAGGTAATTACACAGGGGAAAGGATAATGGACTGGGAACTCCTCAGATGAATCTGATTTGTGGTGAGGGGAGGAGAGATAAAAAGCTCATTTAGTAACGACATAAATATGCTGCGTGCGTAGCTGTTTATCAGTAAATATCTGCACTGAGATTAAGAAAAGCAGTAGCTTAATAAATTAAGTTCTTCCTGGTATGGTTACTGTACTGGTAACTCCCCAAAAGAATCTGGATTGTGGTGAGGGAACAGAGAAAAAAGCTCATTTAGGACCTGCACTTACGAAGGGGTTAGGCAGCTGTATATCAGGGAGTAAACCTTCTGAGAATAAAAACAGCTGGAGCTTGTTAAGGTAATTACACAGGGGAAAGGATAATGTACTGGGAACTTCTCAGAAGAATCTGATTTGTGGTGAGGGGAGAGAGATAAAAGCTCATTTAGGAACGACATGAACATGCTGCGTAGGTAGCTGTTTATCAGTAAATATCTCCACTGAGATTAAGAAAAGCAGTAGCTTAATAAATTAAGTACTTCTGGTATGGTTACTGTACTGGTAACACCCCAAAAGCATCTGGATTGTGGTGAGGGAACAGAGAAAAAAGCTCATTTAGGACCTGCACTTACGAAGGGGGTAGGCAGCTGTATATCAGGGAGTAAACCTTCTGAGAATAAAAACAGCTGGAGCTTGTTAAGGTAATTACACAGGGAAAAGGATAATGTACTGGAAACTCCTCAGAAGAATCTGATTTGTGGTGAGGGGAGAGAGATAAAAGCTCATTTAGGAACGACATGAACATGCTGCGTACGTAGCTGTTTATCAGTAAATATCTCCACTGAGATTAAGAAAAGCAGTAGCTTAATAAATTAAGTACTTCCTGGTATGGTTACTGTACTGGTAACTCCCCAAAAGAATCTGGATTGTGGTGAGGGAACAGAGAAAAAATCTCATTTAGGACCTGCACTTACGAAGGGGGTAGGCAGCTGTATATCAGGGAGTAAAACTTCTGAGAGTAAAAACAGCAGGAGCTTGTTAAGGTAATTACACAGGGGAAAGGATAATGTACTGGGAACTCCTCAGAGGAATCTGATTCGTGGTGAGGGGAGAGAGATAAAAGCTCATTTAGGAACGACATGAACATGCTGCGTAGGTAGCTGTTCATCAGTAAATATCTCCACTGAGATTAAGAAAAGCAGTAGCTTAATAAATTAAGTACTTCCTCGTATGGTTACTGTACTGGTAACTCCCCAAAAGAATCTGGATTGTGGTGAGGGAACAGAGAAAAAAGCTCATTTATGACCTGAACTTACGAAGGGGGTAGGCAGCTGTATATCAGGGAGTAAACCTTCTGAGAATAAAAACAGCTGGAGCTTGTTAAGGTAATTACACAGGGGAAAGGAAAATGTACTGAGAACTCCTCAGAAGAAACTGATTTGTGGTGAGGGGAGAGAGATAAAAGCTCATTTAGGAACGACATGAACATGCTGCGTAGGTAGCTGTTTTATCAGTAAATATCTCCACTAAGATTAAGAAAAGCAGTAACTTAATAAATTAAGTACTTCCTGGTATGGTTACTGTACTGGTAACTCCCCAAAAGAATGTGGATTGTGGTGAGGGAACAGAGAAAAAAGCTCATTTATGACCTGCACTTACGAAGGGGTTAGGCAGCTGTATATCAGGGAGTAAACCTTCTGAGAATAAAAACAGCTGGAGCTTGTTAAGGTATTACACAGGGGAAAGGATAATGTATTGGGAACTCCTCAGAAGAATCTGATTTGTGGTGAGGGGAGAGAGATAAAAGCTCATTTAGGAACGACATGAACATGCTGCGTAGGTAGCTGTTTATCAGTAAATATCTCCACTGAGATTAAGAAAAGCAGTAGATTAATAAATCAAATACTTCCTGGTATGGTTACTGTACTGGTAACACCCCAAAAGAATCTGGATTGTGGTGAGGCAACAGAGAAAAAAGCTCATTTAGGACCTGCACTTACGAAGGGGGTAGGCAGCTGTATATCAGGGAGTAAACCTTCTGAGAATAAAAACAGCTGGAGCTTGTTAAGGTATTACACAGGGGAAAGGATAATGTATTGGGAACTCCTCAGAAGAATCTGATTTGTGTTGAGGGGAGAGAGATAAAAGCTCATTTAGGAACGACATGAACATGCTGCGTAGGTAGCTGTTTATCAGTAAATATCTCCACTGAGATTAAGAAAAGCAGTAGCTTAATAAATTAAGTACTTCCTGGTATGGTTACTGTAATGGTAACTCCCCAAAAGAATCTGGATTGTGGTGAGGGAACAGAAAAAAAAGCTCATTTAGGACCTGCACTTATGAAGGGGGTAGGCAGCAGTATATCAGGGAGTAAACCTTCTGAGAATAAAAACAGCTGGAGCTTGTTAAGGTAATTACACAGGGGAAAGGATAATGTACTGGGAACTCCTCAGAAGAATCTGATTTGTGGTGAGGGGAGAGAGATAAAAGCTCATTTAGGAACGACATGAACATGCTGCGTAGGTAGCTGTTTATCAGTAAATATCTCCACTGAGATTAAGAAAAGCAGTAGATTAATAAATTAAATACTTCCTGGTATGGTTACTGTACTGGTAACTCCCCAAAAGAATCTGGATTGTGGTGAGGCAACAGAGAAAAAAGCTCATTTAGGACCTGCACTTACGAAGGGGGTAGGCAGCTGTATATCAGGGAGTAAACCTTCTGAGAATAAAAACAGCTGGAGCTTGTTAAGGTATTACACAGGGGAAAGGATAAAATACTGGGAACTCCTCAGAAGAATCTGATTTGTGGTGAGGGGAGAGAGATAAAAGCTCATTTAGGAACGACATGAACATGCTGCGTAGGTAGCTGTTTATCAGTAAATATCTCCACTGAGATTAAGAAAAGCAGTAGCTTAATAAATTAAGTACTTCCTGGTATGGTTACTGTACTGGTACCTCCCCAAAAGAATCTGGATTTTGGTGAGGGAACAGAGAAAAAAGCTCATTTAGGACCTGCACTTACGAAGGGGGTAGGCAGCTGTATATCAGGGAGTAAACCTTCTGAGAATAAAAACACCGGCAGATTGTTAAGGTAATTACACAGGGGAAAGGATAATGTACTGGGAACTCCTCAGAAGAATCTGATTTGTGGTGAGGGGAGAGAGATAAAAGCTCATTTAGGAAGGACATGAACATGCTGCTTAGGTAGCTGTTTATCAGTAAATATCTCCACTGAGATTAAGGAAAGCAGTAGCTTAATAAATTAAGTACTTCCTGGTATGGTAACTGTACTGCTAACTCCCCAAAAGAATCAGGATTGTGGTGAGGGAACAGAGAAAAAAAGCTCATTTAGGACCTGCACTTACGAAGGGGGTAGGCAGCTGTATATCAGGGAGTAAACCTTGTGAGAATAAAAACAGCTGGAGCTTGTTAAGGTAATTACACAGGGGAAATGATAATGTACTGGGAACAATTCAGAAGAATCTGATTTGTGGTGAGGGGAGAGAGATAGAAGCTCATTTAGGAACGACATGAACATGCTGCGTAGGTAGCTGTTTATCAGTAAATATCTCCACTGAGATTAAGAAAAGCAGTAGCTTAATAAATTAAGTACTTCCTGGTATGGTTACTGTACTGGTAACTCCCCAAAAGAATCTGGATTGTGGTGAGGGAACAGAGAAAAAAGCTCATTTAAGACCTGCACTTACGAAGGGGGTAGGCAGCTGTATATCAGGGAGTAAACCTTCTGAGAATAAAAACAGCTGGAGCTTGTTAAGGTAATTACACAGGGGAAAGGATAATGTACTGGGAACTCCTCAGAAGAATCAGATTTGTGGTGAGGGGGAGAGAGATAAAAGCTCATTTAGGAACGACATGAACATGCTGCGTAGGTAGCTGTTTATCAGTAAATATCTCCACTGAGATTAAGAAAAGCAGTAGCTTAATAAATTAAGTACTTCCTGGTATGGTTACTGTACTGGAAACTCCCCAAAAGAATCTGGATTGTGGTGAGGGAACAGAGAAAAAAGCTCATTTAGGACCTGCACTTACGAAGGGGGTAGGCAGCTGTATATCAGGGAGTAATCCTTCGGAGAATAAAAACAGCTGGAGCTTGTTAAGGTAATTACACAGGGGAAAGGATAATGTACTGGGAACTCCTCAGAAGAATCTGATTTGTGGTGAGGGGAGAGAGATAAAAGCTCATTTAGGAACGACATGAACATGCTGCGTACGTAGCTGTTTATCAGTAAATATCTCCACTGAGATGAAGAAAAGCAGTAGCTTAATAAATTAAGTACTTCCTGGTATGGTTCCTGTACTGGTAACTCCCGAAAAGAATCTGGATTGTGGTGAGGGAACAGAGAAAAAAGCTCATGTAGGACCTGCACTTACGAAGGGGGTAGGCAGCTGTATATCAGGGAGTAAACCTTCTGAGAATAAAAACAGCTGGAGCTTGTTAAGGTAATTACACAGGGGAAAGGATAATCTACTGGGAACTCCTCAGAAGAATCTGATCTGTGGTGAAGGGAGAGAGATAAAAGCTCATTTAGGAACGACATGAACATGCTGCGTAGGTCGCTGTTTATCAGTAAATATCTCCACTGAGATTAAGAAAAGCAGTAGCTTAATAAATTAAGTACTTCCTGGTATGGTTACTGTACTGGTAACTCCCCAAAAGAATCTGGATTGTGGTGAGGGAACAGAGAAAAAAGCTCATTTAGGACCTGCACTTACAAAGGGGGTAGGCAGCTGTATATCAGGGAGTAAACCTTCTGAGAATAATAACAGCTTGAGCTCTTTAAAGTAATTACACAGGGGAAAGGATAATGTACTGGGAACTCCTCAGAAGAATGTGATTTGTGGTGAGGGGAGACAGATAAAAGCTCATTTAAGAACGACATGGACATGCTGCCTAGGTAGCTGTTTATCAGTAAATATCTCCACTGAGATTAAGAAAAGCAGTAGCTAAATAAATTAAGTACTTCCAGGTATGGTTCCTAACTGGTAACTCTCCAAAAGAATCTGGATCGTGGTGAGGGAACAGAGAAAAAAGCTCATGTAGGACCTGCACTTACGAAGGGGCTAGACAGCTGTATATCAGGGAGTAAACCTTCTGACAATAAAAACAGCTGGAGCTTGTTAAGGTAATTACACAGGGGAAAGGATAATGTACTGGGAACTCCTCAGAAGAATCTGATTTGTGGTGAGGGTAGAGAGATAAAAGCTCATTTAAGAACGACATAAAACATGCTGCGTAGGTAGCTGTTTATCAGTAAATATCTCCACTGAGATTAAGAAAAGCAGTAGCTTAATAAAGGAAGTACTTCCTGGTATGGTTACTGTACTGGTAACTCCCCAAAAGAATCTGGATTCTGGTGAGGGAACACAGAAAAAAGCTCATTTAGGACCTGCACTTACGAAGAGGTTAGGCAGCTGTATATCAGGGAGTAAACCTTCTGAGAATAAAAACAGCTGGAGCTTGTTAACGTAATTACACAGGGGAAAGGACAATGTACTTGGAATTCCTCAGAAGAATGTGATTTGTGGTGAGGGGAGAGAGATAAAAGCTCATTAAGAACTACATGAACATGCTGCTTAGGTAGCTGTTTATCAGGAAATATCTCCACTGAGATTAAGAAAAGCAGTAGCTTAATAAAGTAAGTACTTCCTGGTATGGTTACTGTACTGGTAACTCCCCAAAAGAATCTGGATTGTGGTGAGGGAACACAGAAAAAAGCTCATTTAGGACCTGCACTTACGAATGGGGTAGGCACCTGTATATCAGGGAGTAAAGCTTCTGAGAATAAAAACAGCTGGAGCTTGTTAAGGTAATTACACAGGGGAAAGGATAATGTACTGGGAACTCCTCAGAAGAATCTGATTTGTGGTGAGGGGAGAGAGATAAAAGCTCATTTAGGAACGACATGAACATGCTGCGTAGGTAGCTGTTTATCAGTAAATATCTCCACTGAGATTAAGAAAAGCAGTACCTTAATAAATTAAGTACTTCCTGGTATGGATACTGGACTGGTACCTCCCCTAAAGAATCTGGATTGTGGTGAGGGAACAGAGAAAAAAGCTCATTTAGGACAAGCACTTACGAAGGGGGTAGGCAGCTGTATATCAGGGATTAAACCTTCTGAGAATAAAAACAGCTGGAGCTTGTTAAGGTAATTACACAGGGGAAAGGATATATGTACTGGGAATTCCTCAGAAGAATCTGATTTGTGGTGGGGGGAGAGAGATAAAAGCTCATTTAGGAACGACATGAACATTCTGCGTAGGTAGTTGTTTATCAGTAAATATCTCCACTGAGATTAAGAAAAGCAGTAGATTAATAAATTAAGTACTTCCTGGTATGGTTACTGTACTGGTAACTCCCCAAAAGAATCTGGATTGTGGTGAGGGAACAGAGAAAAAAGCTCATTTAAGATTTCCATTTAAGAAGGGGGTAGGCAGCAGTATATCAGGGAGTAAACCTTCTGAGAATAAAAACAGCTGGAGCTTGGTAAGGTAATTACACAGGGGAAAGGATAATGTAAAGGGAACTCTTCAGAAGAATCTGATTTATGGTGAGGAGAGAGAGATAAAAGCTCATTTAGGAACGACATGAACATGCTGCGTAGGTAGCTGTTTATCAGTAAATATCTCCACTGAGATTAAAAAAAGCAGTAGCTTAATAAATTAAGTACTTCCTGGTATGGTTTCTGTACTGGTAACTCCCCAAAAGAATCTGGATTGTGGTTTGGGAACAGAGAAAAAAGCTCATTTAGGACCTGCACTTAGGAAGGGGGTAGGCAGCTGTATATCAGGGAGTAAACCTTCTGAGAATAAAAACAGCTGGAGCTTGTTAAGGTAATTACACAGGGGAAAGGATAATGTACTGGGAACTCCTCAGAAGAATCAGATTTGTGGTGAGGGGAGAGAGATAAAAGTTCATTTAGGAACGACATGAACATGCTGCGTAGGTAGGTGTTTATCAGTAAATATCTCCACTGAGATTAAGAAAAGCAGTAGCTTAATAAATTAAGTACTTCCTGGTATTGTTACTGTACTGGTAACTCCCCAAAAGAATCTGGATTGTGGTGAGGGAACAGAGAAAAAATCTCATTTAGGACCTGCACTTACGAAGGGGGTAGGCAGCTGTATATCAGGGAGTAAACCTTCTGAGAATAAAAACAGCTGGAGCTTGTTGAGGTAATTACACAGGGGAAAAGATGAAGTACTGGGAACTCCTCAGAAGAATCTGATTTGTGGTGAGGGGAGAGAGATAAAAGCTCATTTAGGAACGACATGAACATGCTGCATACGTAGCTGTTTATCAGTAAATATCTCCACTGAGATTAAGAAAAGCAGTAGCTTAATAAATTAAGTACTTCCTGGTATGGTTACTGTACTGGTAACTCCCCAAAAGAATCTGGATTGTGGTGAGGGAACAGAGAAAAAAGCTCATTTAGGACCTGCAATTATGAAGGGTGTAGGAAGCTGTATATCAGGAAGTAAGCCTTCTGAGAACAAAAACAGCTGGAGCTTGTTAAGGTAATTACACAGGGGAAAGGATAATGTACTGGGAACTCCTCAGAAGAATCTGATTTGTGGTGAGGGGAGAGAGATAAAAGCTCATTTAGGAACGAGATGAACATGCTGCGTTGGTAGCTGTTTATCAGTAAATATCTCCACTGAGATTAAGAAAAGCAGTAGCTTAATAAATTAAGTACTTCCTGGGTATGGTTACTGTAGTGGTAACTCCCCAAAAGAATCTGGATTGTGGTGAGGGAACAGAGAAAAAAGCTCATTTAGAACCTGCACTTACGAAGGGGGTAGGCAGCTGTATATCAGGGAGTAAACCTTCTGAGAATAAAAACAGCTGGAGCTTGTTAAGGTAATTACACAGGGGAAAGGAAAATGTACTGGGAACTCCTCAGAAGAATCTGATTTGTGGTGAGGGGAGAGAGATAAAAGCTCATTTCGGAACAACATGAACATGCTGCGTAGGTAGCGGTTTATCAGTAAATATCTCCACTGAGATTAAGAAAAGCAGTAGCTTAATAAATTAAGTACTTCCTGGTATGGTTACTGTACTGGTAACTCCCCAAAAGAATCTGGATTTTGGTGAGGGAACAGAGAAAAAAGCTCATTTATGACCAGCACTTACGAAGGGGGTAGGCAGCTGTATATCAGGGAGTAAACCTTCTGAGAATAAAAACAGCTGGAGCTTGTTAAGGTAATTACACAGGGGAAAGGATAATGTACTGGGAACAATTGAGAAGAATCTGATTTGTGGTGAGGGGAGAGAGATAAAAGCTCATTTAGGAACGACATGAACATGCTGCGTAGGTAGCTGTTTATCAGTAAATATCTCCACTGAGATTAAGAAAAGCAGTAGCTTAATAAATTAAGTACTTCCTGGTATGGTTACTGTACTGGTAACTCCCCAAAAGAATCTGGATTGTGGTGAGGGAACAGAGAAAAAAATCTCATTTAGGACCTGCACTTACGAAGGGGGTAGGCAGCTGTATATCAGGGAGTAAACCTTCTGAGAATAAAAACAGCTGGAGCTTGTTAAGGTAATTACACAGGGGAAAGGATAATGTACTGGGAACTCCTCAGAAGAATCTGATTTGTGGTGAGGGGAGAGAGATAAAAGCTCATTTAGGAACGACATGAACATGCTGCGTAGGTAGCTGTTTATCAGTAAATATCTCCACTGAGATTAAGAAAAGCAGTAGCTTAATAAATTAAGTACTTCCTGGTATGGTTACTGTACTGGTAACTCCCCAAAAGAATCTGGATTGTGGTGAGGGAACAGAGAAAAAAGCTCATTTAGGACCTGCACTTACGAAGGGGGTAGGCAGCTGTATATCAGGGAGTAAACCTTCTGAGAATAAAAACAGCTGGAGCTTGTTAAGGTAATTACACAGGGGAAAGGATAATGTACTGGGAACTCCTCAGAAGAATCTGACTCGTGGTGAGGGGAGAGAGATAAAAGCTCATTTAGGAACGACATGAACATGCTGCGTAGGTAGCTGTTTATCAGTAAATATCTCCACTGAGATTAAGAAAAGCAGTATCTTAATAAATTAAGTACTTCCTGGTATGGTTACTGTACTGGTAACTCCCCAAAAGAATCTGGATTTTGGTGAGGGAACAGAGAAAAAAGCTCATTTATGACCAGCACTTACGAAGGGGGTAGGCAGCTGTATATCAGGGAGTAAACCTTCTGAGAATAAAAACAGCTGGAGCTTGTTAAGGTAATTACACAGGGGAAAGGATAATGTACTGGGAACTCCTCAGAAGAATCTGACTCGTGGTGAGGGGAGAGAGATAAAAGCTCATTTAGGAACGACATGAACATGCTGCGTAGGTAGCTGTTTATCAGTAAATATCTCCACTGAGATTAAGAAAAGCAGTATCTTAATAAATTAAGTACTTCCTCGTATTGTTATTGTACTGGTAACTGCCCAAAAGAATCTGGATTGTGGTGAGGGAACAGAGAAAAAAGCTCATTTAGGACCTGCCCATACGAAGGGGGTAGGCAGCTGTATATCAGGGAGTAAACCTTCTGAGAATAAAAACAGCTGGAGCTTGTGGAGGTAATAACACAGGGGAAAAGATGAAGTACTGGGAACTCCTCAGAAGAATCTGATTTGTGGTGAGGGGAGAGAGATAACAGCTCATTTAGGAACGACATGAACATGCTGCATACGTAGCTGTTTATCAGTAAATATCTCCACTGAGATTAAGAAAAGCAGTAGCTTAATAAATTAAGTACTTCCTGGTATGGTTACTGTACTGGTAACTCCCCAAAAGAATCTGGATTGTGGTGAGGGAACAGAGAAAAAAGCTCATTTAGGACCTGCCTTTACGAAGGGGGTAGGCAGCTGTATATCAGGGAGTAAAACCTTCTGAGAATAAAAACAGCTGGAGCTTGTTAAGGTAATTACACAGGGGAAAGGAAAATGTACTGGGAACTCCTCAGAAGAATCTGATTTGTGGTGAGGGGAGAGAGATAAAAGCTCATTTAAGAACAACATGAACATGCTGCGTAGGTAGCTGTTTATCAGTAAATATCTCCACTGAGATTAAGAAAAGCAGTAGCTTAATAAATTAAGTACGTCCTGGTATGGTTACTGTACTGGTAACTCCCCAAAAGAATCTGGATTTTGGTGAGGGAACAGAGAAAAAAGCTCATTTAGGACCTGCACTTACGAAGGGGTAGGCAGCTGTATATCAGGGAGGTAAACCTTCTGAGAATAAAAAGAGCTGGAGCTTGTTAAGGTAATTACACAGGGGAAAGGATAATGTACTGGGGAACTCCTCAGAAGAATCTGATTTGTGGTGAGGGGGGGGAGAGAGATAAAAGCTCATTTAGGAACGACGTGAACATGCTGCGTAGGTAGCTGTTTATCAGTAAATATCTCCACTAAGATTAAGGAAAGCAGTAGCTTAATAAATTAAGTACTTCCTGGTATGGTTACTGTACTGGTAACTCCCCAAAAGAATCTGGATTGTGGTGAGGGAACAGAGAAAAAAGCTCATTTAGGACCTGCAATTATGAAGGGTGTAGGAAGCTGTATATCAGGGAGTAAACCTTCTGAGAACAAAAACAGCTGGAGCTTGTTAAGGTAATTACACAGGGGAAAGTATAATGTACTGGGAACTCCTCAGAAGAATCTGATTTGTGGTGAGGGGAGAGAGATAAAAGCTCATTTAGGAACGACATGAACATGCTGCATAGGTAGGTGTTTATCAGTAAATATCTCCACTGAGATTAAGAAAAGCAGTAGCTTAATAAATTAAGTACTTCCTGGTATGGTTACTGTACTGGTAACTCCCCAAAAGAATCTGGATTGTGGTGAGGGAAGAGAGAAAAAAGCTCATTTAGGACCTGCACTTACGAAGGGGGTAGGCAGCTGTATATCAGGGAGTAAACCTTCTGAGAATAAAAACAGCTGGAGCTTGTTAAGGTAATTACACCGGGGAAAGGATAATGTACTGGGAACTCCTCAGAAGAATCTGATTCGTGGTGAGGGGGAGAGAGATAAAAGTTCATTTAGGAACGACATGAACATGCTGCGTAGGTAGGTGTTTCTCAGTAAATATCTCCACTGAGATTAAGAAAAGCAGTAGCTTAATAAATTAAGTACTTCCTGGTATTGTTACTGTACTGGTAACTCCCCAAAAGGATCTGGATTGTGGTGAGGGAACAGAGAAAAAATCTCATTTAGGACCTGCACTTACGAAGGGGGTAGGCAGCTGTATATCAGGGAGTAAACCTTCTGAGAATAAAAACAGCTGGAGCTTGTTGAGGTAATTACACAGGGGAAAAGATGAAGTACTGGGAACTCTTCAGAAGAATCTGATTTGTGGTGAGGGGAGAGAGATAAAAGCTCATTTAGGAACGACATGAACATGCTGCATACGTAGCTGTTTATCAGTAAATATCTCCACTGAGATTAAGAAAAGCAGTAGCTTAATAAATTAAGTACTTCCTGGTATGGTTACTGTACTGGTAACTCCCCAAAAGAATCTGGATTGTGGTGAGGGAACAGAGAAAAAAGCTCATTTATGACCTGCAATTACGAAGGGGGTAGGAAGCTGTATATCAGGGAGTAAACCTTCTAAGAATAAAAACAGCTGGAGCTTGTTAAGGTAATTACACAGGGGAAAGAATAATGTACTGGGAACTCCTCAGAAGAATCTGATTTGTGGTGAGGGGAGAGAGATAAAAGCTCCTTTAGGAACGACATGAACATGCTGCGTAGGTAGCTGTTTATCAGTAAATATCTCCATTGAGATTAAGAAAAGCAGTAGCTTAATAAATTAAGTACTTCCTGGTATGGTTACTGTACTGGTAACTCCCCAAAAGAATCTGGATTGTGGTGAGGGAACAGAGTAAAAAGCTCATTTAGGACCTTCACTTACGAAGGGGGTAGGCAGCTGTATATCAGGGAGTAAACCTTCTGAGAATAAATACAGCTGGAGCTTGTTAAGGTAATTACACAGGGGAAAGGATAATGTACTGGGAACTCCTCAGAAGAATCTGATTCGTGGTGAGGGGAGAGATATAAAAGCTCATTTAGGAACGACATGAACATGCTGCGTAGGTAGCTGTTTATCAGTAAATATCTCCACTGAGATTAAGAAAAGCAGTAGCTTAATAAATTAAGTACTTCCTGGTATGGTTACTATACTGGTAACTCCCCAAACGAATCTGGATCGTGGTGAGGGAACAGAGAAAAAAGCTCATTTTGGACCTGCACTTACGAAGGGGGTAGGCAGCTGTATATAAGGGAGTAAACCTTCTGAGAATAAAAACAGCTGGAGCTTGTTAAGGTAATTACACAGTGGAAAGGATAATGTACTGGGAACTCCTCAGAAGAATCTGATTTTTGGTGAGGGGAGAGAGATAAAAGCTCATTTAGGAACGACATGAACATGCTGCGTAGGTGGCTGTTTATCAGTAAATATCTCCACTGAGATTAAGAAAAGCAGTAGCTTAATAAATTAAGTACTTCCTGGTATGGTTACTGTACTGGTAACTCCCCAAAATAATCTGGATTGTGGTGAGGGAACAGAGAAAAAAGCTCATTTAGGACCTGCACTTACGAAGGGGGTAGGCTGCTGTATATTAGGGAGTAAACCTTCTGAAAATAAAAACAGCTGGAGCTTGTTAAGGTAATTACAAAGGGGAAAAGATGAAGTACTGGGAAATCCTCAGAAGAATCTGATTTGTGGTGAGGGGAGAGAGATAAAAGCTCATTTAGGAACGACAAGAACATGCTGCGTAGGTAGCTGTTTATCAGTAAATATCTCCACTGAGATTAAGAAAAGCAGTAGCTTAATAAATTAAGTACTTCCTGGTATGGATACTGTACTGGTAACTCCCCAAAGGAATCTGGATTGTGGTGAGGGAAGAGAGAAAAAAGCTCATTTAGGACCTGCACTTACGAAGGGGGTAGGCAGCTGTATATCAGGGAGTAAACCTTCTGAGGATAAAAACAGCTGGAGCTTGTTAAGGTAATTGCACAGGGGAAAGGATAAAGTACTGGGAACTCCTCAGAAGAATCTGATTTGTGGTGAGGGGAGAGAGATAAAAGCTCATTTAGGAACGACAT
Organism: Perognathus longimembris pacificus; assembly: GCF_023159225.1. NCBI lineage: Eukaryota > Metazoa > Chordata > Mammalia > Rodentia > Heteromyidae > Perognathus > Perognathus longimembris. Next base: position 22,420 of record NW_025957379.1, on the reverse strand, counting down.
GAACATGCTGCGTACGTACCTGTTTATCAGTAAATATCTCCACTGAGATTAAGAAAAGCAGTAGCTTAATAAATTAAGTACTTCCTGGTATGGATACTGTACTGGTAACGCCCCAAAAGAATCTGGATTGTGGTGAGGGAACAGAGCAAAAAGCTCATTTAGGACCTGCACTTACGAAGGGGGTAGGCAGCTGTATATCAGGGAGTAAACCTTCTGAGAATAAAAACAGCTGGAGCTTGTTAAGGTAATTACACAGGGGAAAGGATAATGTATTGGGAACTCCTCAGAAGAATCTGATTTGTGGTGAGGGGAGAGAGATAAAAGCTCATTTATGAACGACTTGAACATGCTGCGTAGGTAGCTGTTTATCAGTAAATATCTCCACTGAGATTAAGAAAGCAGTAGCTTAATAAATTAAGTAACTTCCTGGTATGGTTACTGTACTGGTAACTCCCCAAAAGAATCTGGATTGTGGTGAGGGAACAGAGAAAAAAGCTCATTTAGGACCTGCACTTACGAAGGGGGTAGGCAGCTGTATATCAGGGAGTAAACCTTCTGAGAATAAAAACAGCTGGAGCTTGTTAAGGTAATTACACAGGGGAAAAGATAATGTACTGGGAACTCCTCAGAAGAATCTGATTTGTGGTGAGGGGAGAGAGATAAAAGCTCATTTAGGAACGACATGAACATGCTGCGTAGGTAGCTGTTTATCAGTAAATATCTCCACTGAGATTAAGAAAAGCAGTAGCTTAATAAATTAAGTACTTCCTGGTATGGTTACTGTACTGGTAACTCCCCAAAAGAATCTGGATTGTGGTGAGGGAACAGAGAAAAAAGCTCATTTAGGACCTGGACTTTCGAAGGGGGTAGGCAGCTGTATATCAGGGAGTAAACCTTCTGAGAATAAAAACAGCTGGAGCTTGTTAAGGTAATTACACAGGGGAAATGATAATGTACTGGGAACAATTTAGAAGAATCTGATTTGTGGTGAGGGGAGAGAGATAAAAGCTCATTTAGGAACGACATGCACATGTTGCGTAGGTAGCTGTTTACCAGTAAATATCTCCACTGAGATTAAGAAAAGCAGTAGCTTAATAAATTATGTACTCCCTGGAATGGTTACTCTATGGGAACTCCCCAAAAGAATCTGGATTGTGGTGAGGGAACAGAGAAAATATCTCATTTAGGACCTGCACTTTCGAAGGGGGTAGGCAGCTGTATATCAGGGAGTAAACCTTCTGAGTATAAAAACAGCTGGAGCTTGTTAAGGTAATTACACAGGGGAAAGGATAATGTACTGGGAACTCCTCAGAAGAATCTGATTTGTGGTGAGGGGAGAGAGATAAAAGCTCATTTAGGAACGACATGAACATGCTGCGTAGGTAGCTGTTTATCAGTAAATATCTCCACTGAGATTAAGAAAAGCAGTAGCTTAATAAATTAAGTACTTCCTGGTATAGTTACTGTACTGGTAACCCCCAAAAGAATCTGGATTGTGGTGAGGGAACAGAGAAAAAAGCTCATTTAGGACCTGCACTGACGAAGGGGGTAGGCAGCTGTATATCAGGGAGTAAACCTTCTGAGAATAAAAACAGCTGGAGCTTGTTAAGGTAATTACACAGGGGAAAGGATAAGTACTGGAAACTCCTCAGAAGAATCTGAGTTGTGGTGAGGGGAGAGAGATAAAAGCTCATTTAGGAACGACAAGAACATGCTGCGTAGGTAGCTGTTTATCAGTAAATATCTCCACTGAGATTAAGAAAAGCAGTAGCTTAATAAATTAAGTACTTCCTGGTATGGTTACTGTACTGGTTACTCCCCAAAAGAATCTGGATTGTGGTGAGGGAACAGAGAAAAAAGCTCATTTAGACCTTCACTTACCAAGGGGGTAGTCAGCTGTATATCAGGCAGTAAACCTCCTGAGGATAAAAACAGCTGGAGCTTGTTAAGGTAATTACACATGGGAAAGGATAAAGTACTGGGAACTCCTCAGAAGAATCTGATTTGTGGTGAAGGGAGAGAGATAAAAGCTCATTTAGGAACGACATGAACATGCTACGTAGGTAGCTGTTTATCAGTAAATATCTCCACTGAGATTAAGAATAGCAGTAGCTTAATAAATTAAGTACTTCCTGGTATGGATACTGTACTGGTAACTCCCCAAAGGAATCTGGATTGTGGTGAGGGAACAGAGAAAAAAGCTCATTTAGGACCTGCACTTACGAAGGGGGTAGGCAGATGTATATCAGGGAGTAACCTTCTGAGGATAAAAACAGCTGGAGCTTGTTAAGGTAATTGCACAGCGGAAAGGATAAAGCACTGGGAACTCCTCAGAAGAATCTGATTTGTGGTGAGGGGAGAGAGATAAAAGCTCATTTAGGAACGACATGAACATGCTGCGTACGTACCTGTTTATCAGTAAATATCTCCACTGAGATTAAGAAAAGCAGTAGCTTAATAAATTAAGTACTTCCTGGTATGGATACTGTACTGGTAACGCCCCAAAAGAATCTGGATTGTGTTGAGGGAACAGAGCAAAAAGCTCATTTAGGACCTGCACTTACGAAGGGGGTAGGCAGCTGTATATCAGGGAGTAAACCTTCTGAGAATAAAAACAGCTGGAGCTTGTTAAGGTAATTACACAGGGGAAAGGATAATGTATTGGGAACTCCTCAGAAGAATCTGATTTGTGGTGAGGGGAGAGATAAAAGCTCATTAAGGAACGACTTGAACATGCTGCGTACGGAGCTGTTTATCAGTAAATATCTCCACTGATATTAAGAACAGCAGTATCTTAATAAATTATGTACTTCCTGGTATGGTTACTGTACTGGTAACTCCCCAAAAGAATCTGGATTGTGGTGAGGGAACAGAGAAAAAAGCTCATTTAGGACCTGCACTTACGAAGGGGGTAGGCAGCTGTATATCAGGGAGTAAACCTTCTGAGAATAAAAACAGCTGGAGCTTGTTGAGGTAATTACACAGGGGAAAAGATGAAGTACTGGGAACTCCTCAGAAGAATCTGATTTGTGGTGAGGGGAGAGAGATAAAAGCTCATTTAGGAACGACATGAACATGCTGCATACGTAGCTGTTTATCAGTAAATATCTCCACTGAGATTAAGAAAAGCAGTAGCTTAATAAATTAAGTACTTCCTGGTATGGTTACTGTACTGGTAACTCCCCAAAAGAATCTGGATTGTGGTGAGGGAACAGAGAAAAAAGCTCATTTAGGACCTGCAATTATGAAGGGTGTAGGAAGCTGTATATCAGGAAGTAAGCCTTCTGAGAACAAAAACAGCTGGAGCTTGTTAAGGTAATTACACAGGGGAAAGGATAATGTACTGGGAACTCCTCAGAAGAATCTGATTTGTGGTGAGGGGAGAGAGATAAAAGCTCATTTAGGAACGAGATGAACATGCTGCGTTGGTAGCTGTTTATCAGTAAATATCTCCACTGAGATTAAGAAAAGCAGTAGCTTAATAAATTAAGTACTTCCTGGTATGGTTACTGTAGTGGTAACTCCCCAAAAGAATCTGGATTGTGGTGAGGGAACAGAGAAAAAAGCTCATTTAGAACCTGCACTTACGAAGGGGGTAGGCAGCTGTATATCAGGGAGTAAACCTTCTGAGAATAAAAACAGCTGGAGCTTGTTAAGGTAATTACACAGGGGAAAGGAAAATGTACTGGGAACTCCTCAGAAGAATCTGATTTGTGGTGAGGGGAGAGAGATAAAAGCTCATTTCGGAACAACATGAACATGCTGCGTAGGTAGCTGTTTATCAGTAAATATCTCCACTGAGATTAAGAAAAGCAGTAGCTTAATAAATTAAGTACTTCCTGTATGGTTACTGTACTGGTAACTCCCCAAAAGAATCTGGATTTTGGTGAGGGAACAGAGAAAAAAGCTCATTTATGACCAGCACTTACGAAGGGGGTAGGCAGCTGTATATCAGGGAGTAAACCTTCTGAGAATAAAAACAGCTGGAGCTTGTTAAGGTAATTACACAGGGGAAAGGATAATGTACTGGGAACAATTGAGAAGAATCTGATTTGTGGTGAGGGGAGAGAGATAAAAGCTCATTTAGGAACGACATGAACATGCTGCGTAGGTAGCTGTTTATCAGTAAATATCTCCACTGAGATTAAGAAAAGCAGTAGCTTAATAAATTAAGTACTTCCTGGTATGGTTACTGTACTGGTAACTCCCCAAAAGAATCTGGATTGTGGTGAGGGAACAGAGAAAAAAATCTCATTTAGGACCTGCACTTACGAAGGGGGTAGGCAGCTGTATATCAGGGAGTAAACCTTCTGAGAATAAAAACAGCTGGAGCTTGTTAAGGTAATTACACAGGGGAAAGGATAATGTACTGGGAACTCCTCAGAAGAATCTGATTTGTGGTGAGGGGAGAGAGATAAAAGCTCATTTAGGAACGACATGAACATGCTGCGTAGGTAGCTGTTTATCAGTAAATATCTCCACTGAGATTAAGAAAAGCAGTAGCTTAATAAATTAAGTACTTCCTGGTATGGTTACTGTACTGGTAACTCCCCAAAAGAATCTGGATTGTGGTGAGGGAACAGAGAAAAAAAGCTCATTTAGGACCTGCACTTACGAAGGGGGTAGGCAGCTGTATATCAGGGAGTAAACCTTCTGAGAATAAAAACAGCTGGAGCTTGTTAAGGTAATTACACAGGGGAAAGGATAATGTACTGGGAACTCCTCAGAAGAATCTGACTCGTGGTGAGGGGAGAGAGATAAAAGCTCATTTAGGAACAACATGAACATGCTGCGTAGGTAGCTGTTTATCAGTAAATATCTCCACTGAGATTAAGAAAAGCAGTAGCTTAATAAATTAAGTACTTCCTGGTATGGTTCCTGTACTGGTAACTCCCCAAAAGAATCTGGATTTTGGTGAGGGAACAGAGAAAAAAGCTCATTTATGACCAGCACTTACGAAGGGGGTAGGCAGCTGTATATCAGGGAGTAAACCTTCTGAGAATAAAAACAGCTGGAGCTTGTTAAGGTAATTACACAGGGGAAAGGATAATGTACTGGGAACTCCTCAGAAGAATCTGACTCGTGGTGAGGGGAGAGAGATAAAAGCTCATTTAGGAACGACATGAACATGCTGCGTAGGTAGCTGTTTATCAGTAAATATCTCCACTGAGATTAAGAAAAGCAGTATCTTAATAAATTAAGTACTTCCTGGTATGGTTACTGTACTGGTAACTCCCCAAAAGAATCTGGATTTTGGTGAGGGAACAGAGAAAAAAGCTCATTTATGACCAGCACTTACGAAGGGGGTAGGCAGCTGTATATCAGGGAGTAAACCTTCTGAGAATAAAAACAGCTGGAGCTTGTTAAGGTAATTACACAGGGGAAAGGATAATGTACTGGGAACTCCTCAGAAGAATCTGACTCGTGGTGAGGGGAGAGAGATAAAAGCTCATTTAGGAACGACATGAACATGCTGCGTAGGTAGCTGTTTATCAGTAAATATCTCCACTGAGATTAAGAAAAGCAGTATCTTAATAAATTAAGTACTTCCTCGTATTGTTATTGTACTGGTAACTGCCCAAAAGAATCTGGATTGTGGTGAGGGAACAGAGAAAAAAGCTCATTTAGGACCTGCCCATACGAAGGGGGTAGGCAGCTGTATATCAGGGAGTAAACCTTCTGAGAATAAAAACAGCTGGAGCTTGTGGAGGTAATAACACAGGGGAAAAGATGAAGTACTGGGAACTCCTCAGAAGAATCTGATTTGTGGTGAGGGGAGAGAGATAACAGCTCATTTAGGAACGACATGAACATGCTGCATACGTAGCTGTTTATCAGTAAATATCTCCACTGAGATTAAGAAAAGCAGTAGCTTAATAAATTAAGTACTTCCTGGTATGGTTACTGTACTGGTAACTCCCCAAAAGAATCTGGATTGTGGTGAGGGAACAGAGAAAAAAGCTCATTTAGGACCTGCCTTTACGAAGGGGTAGGCAGCTGTATATCAGGGAGTAAACCTTCTGAGAATAAAAACAGCTGGAGCTTGTTAAGGTAATTACACAGGGGAAAGGAAAATGTACTGGGAACTCCTCAGAAGAATCTGATTTGTGGTGAGGGGAGAGAGATAAAAGCTCATTTAAGAACAACATGAACATGCTGCGTAGGTAGCTGTTTATCAGTAAATATCTCCACTGAGATTAAGAAAAGCAGTAGCTTAATAAATTAAGTACTTCCTGGTATGGTTACTGTACTGGTAACTCCCCAAAAGAATCTGGATTTTGGTGAGGGAACAGAGAAAAAAGCTCATTTAGGACCTGCACTTACGAAGGGGTAGGCAGCTGTATATCAGGGAGTAAACCTTCTGAGAATAAAAAGAGCTGGAGCTTGTTAAGGTAATTACACAGGGGAAAGGATAATGTACTGGGAACTCCTCAGAAGAATCTGATTTGTGGTGAGGGGAGAGAGATAAAAGCTCATTTAGGAACGACATGAACATGCTGCGTAGGTAGCTGTTTATCAGTAAATATCTCCACTAAGATTAAGGAAAGCAGTAGCTTAATAAATTAAGTACTTCCTGGTATGGTTACTGTACTGGTAACTCCCCAAAAGAATCTGGATTGTGGTGAGGGAACAGAGAAAAAAGCTCATTTAGGACCTGCAATTATGAAGGGTGTAGGAAGCTGTATATCAGGGAATAAACCTTCTGAGAACAAAAACAGCTGGAGCTTGTTAAGGTAATTACACAGGGGAAAGTATAATGTACTGGGAACTCCTCAGAAGAATCTGATTTGTGGTGAGGGGAGAGAGATAAAAGCTCATTTAGGAACGACATGAACATGCTGCATAGGTAGGTGTTTATCAGTAAATATCTCCACTGAGATTAAGAAAAGCAGTAGCTTAATAAATTAAGTACTTCCTGGTATGGTTACTGTACTGGTAACTCCCCAAAAGAATCTGGATTGTGGTGAGGGAAGAGAGAAAAAAGCTCATTTAGGACCTGCACTTACGAAGGGGGTAGGCAGCTGTATATCAGGGAGTAAACCTTCTGAGAATAAAAACAGCTGGAGCTTGTTAAGGTAATTACACCCGGGGAAAGGATAATGTACTGGGAACTCCTCAGAAGAATCTGATTCGTGGTGAGGGGAGAGAGATAAAAGTTCATTTAGGAACGACATGAACATGCTGCGTAGGTAGGTGTTTCTCAGTAAATATCTCCACTGAGATTAAGAAAAGCAGTAGCTTAATAAATTAAGTACTTCCTGGTATTGTTACTGTACTGGTAACTCCCCAAAAGGATCTGGATTGTGGTGAGGGAACAGAGAAAAAATCTCATTTAGGACCTGCACTTACGAAGGGGGTAGGCAGCTGTATATCAGGGAGTAAACCTTCTGAGAATAAAAACAGCTGGAGCTTGTTGAGGTAATTACACAGGGGAAAAGATGAAGTACTGGGAACTCTTCAGAAGAATCTGATTTGTGGTGAGGGGAGAGAGATAAAAGCTCATTTAGGAACGACATGAACATGCTGCATACGTAGCTGTTTATCAGTAAATATCTCCACTGAGATTAAGAAAAGCAGTAGCTTAATAAATTAAGTACTTCCTGGTATGGTTACTGTACTGGTAACTCCCCAAAGAATCTGGATTGTGGTGAGGGAACAGAGAAAAAAGCTCATTTATGACCTGCAATTACGAAGGGGGTAGGAAGCTGTATATCAGGGAGTAAACCTTCTAAGAATAAAAACAGCTGGAGCTTGTTAAGGTAATTACACAGGGGAAAGAATAATGTACTGGGAACTCCTCAGAAGAATCTGATTTGTGGTGAGGGGAGAGAGATAAAAGCTCCTTTAGGAACGACATGAACATGCTGCGTAGGTAGCTGTTTATCAGTAAATATCTCCATTGAGATTAAGAAAAGCAGTAGCTTAATAAATTAAGTACTTCCTGGTATGGTTACTGTACTGGTAACTCCCCAAAAGAATCTGGATTGTGGTGAGGGAACAGAGTAAAAGCTCATTTAGGACCTTCACTTACGAAGGGGGTAGGCAGCTGTATATCAGGGAGTAAACCTTCTGAGAATAAATACAGCTGGAGCTTGTTAAGGTAATTACACAGGGGAAAGGATAATGTACTGGGAACTCCTCAGAAGAATCTGATTCGTGGTGAGGGGAGAGATATAAAAGCTCATTTAGGAACGACATGAACATGCTGCGTAGGTAGCTGTTTATCAGTAAATATCTCCACTGAGATTAAGAAAAGCAGTAGCTTAATAAATTAAGTACTTCCTGGTATGGTTACTATACTGGTAACTCCCCAAACGAATCTGGATCGTGGTGAGGGAACAGAGAAAAAAGCTCATTTTGGACCTGCACTTACGAAGGGGGTAGGCAGCTGTATATCAGGGAGTAAACCTTCTGAGAATAAAAACAGCTGGAGCTTGTTAAGGTAATTACACAGTGGAAAGGATAATGTACTGGGAACTCCTCAGAAGAATCTGATTTTTGGTGAGGGGAGAGAGATAAAAGCTCATTTAGGAACGACATGAACATGCTGCGTAGGTGGCTGTTTATCAGTAAATATCTCCACTGAGATTAAGAAAAGCAGTAGCTTAATAAATTAAGTACTTCCTGGTATGGTTACTGTACTGGTAACTCCCCAAAATAATCTGGATTGTGGTGAGGGAACAGAGAAAAAAGCTCATTTAGGACCTGCACTTACGAAGGGGGTAGGCTGCTGTATATTAGGGAGTAAACCTTCTGAAAATAACAACAGCTGGAGCTTGTTAAGGTAATTACAAAGGGGAAAAGATGAAGTACTGGGAAATCCTCAGAAGAATCTGATTTGTGGTGAGGGGAGAGAGATAAAAGCTCATTTAGGAACGACAAGAACATGCTGCGTAGGTAGCTGTTTATCAGTAAATATCTCCACTGAGATTAAGAAAAGCAGTAGCTTAATAAATTAAGTACTTCCTGGTATGGATACTGTACTGGTAACTCCCCAAAGGAATCTGGATTGTGGTGAGGGAACAGAGAAAAAAGCTCATTTAGGACCTGCACTTACGAAGGGGGTAGGCAGCTGTATATCAGGGAGTAAACCTTCTGAGGATAAAAACAGCTGGAGCTTGTTAAGGTAATTGCACAGGGGAAAGGATAAAGTACTGGGAACTCCTCAGAAGAATCTGATTTGTGGTGAGGGGAGAGAGATAAAAGCTCATTTAGGAACGACATGAACATGCTGCGTACGTACCTGTTTATCAGTAAATATCTCCACTGAGATTAAGAAAAGCAGTAGCTTAATAAATTAAGTACTTCCTGGTATGGATACTGTACTGGTAACGCCCCAAAAGAATCTGGATTGTGGTGAGGGAACAGAGCAAAAAGCTCATTTAGGACCTGCACTTACGAAGGGGGTAGGCAGCTGTATATCAGGGAGTAAACCTTCTGAGAATAAAAACAGCTGGAGCTTGTTAAGGTAATTACACAGGGGAAAGGATAATGTATTGGGAACTCCTCAGAAGAATCTGATTTGTGGTGAGGGGAGAGAGATAAAAGCTCATTTATGAACGACTTGAACATGCTGCGTAGGTAGCTGTTTATCAGTAAATATCTCCACTGAGATTAAGAAAGCAGTAGCTTAATAAATTAAGTACTTCCTGGTATGGTTACTGTACTGGTAACTCCCCAAAAGAATCTGGATTGTGGTGAGGGAACAGAGAAAAAAGCTCATTTAGGACCTGCACTTACGAAGGGGGTAGGCAGCTGTATATCAGGGAGTAAACCTTCTGAGAATAAAAACAGCTGGAGCTTGTTAAGGTAATTACACAGGGGAAAAGATAATGTACTGGGAACTCCTCAGAAGAATCTGATTTGTGGTGAGGGGAGAGAGATAAAAGCTCATTTAGGAACGACATGAACATGCTGCGTAGGTAGCTGTTTATCAGTAAATATCTCCACTGAGATTAAGAAAAGCAGTAGCTTAATAAATTAAGTACTTCCTGGTATGGTTACTGTACTGGTAACTCCCCAAAAGAATCTGGATTGTGGTGAGGGAACAGAGAAAAAAGCTCATTTAGGACCTGGACTTTCGAAGGGGGTAGGCAGCTGTATATCAGGGAGTAAACCTTCTGAGAATAAAAACAGCTGGAGCTTGTTAAGGTAATTACACAGGGGAAATGATAATGTACTGGGAACAATTCAGAAGAATCTGATTTGTGGTGAGGGGAGAGAGATAAAAGCTCATTTAGGAACGACATGCACATGTTGCGTAGGTAGCTGTTTATCAGTAAATATCTCCACTGAGATTAAGAAAAGCAGTAGCTTAATAAATTATGTACTCCCTGGAATGGTTACTCTATGGGAACTCCCCAAAAGAATCTGGATTGTGGTGAGGGAACAGAGAAAATATCTCATTTAGGACCTGCACTTTCGAAGGGGGTAGGCAGCTGTATATCAGGGAGTAAACCTTCTGAGTATAAAAACAGCTGGAGCTTGTTAAGGTAATTACACAGGGGAAAGGATAATGTACTGGGAACTCCTCAGAAGAATCTGATTTGTGGTGAGGGGAGAGAGATAAAAGCTCATTTAGGAACGACATGAACATGCTGCGTAGGTAGCTGTTTATCAGTAAATATCTCCACTGAGATTAAGAAAAGCAGTAGCTTAATAAATTAAGTACTTCCTGGTATAGTTACTGTACTGGTAACCCCCAAAAGAATCTGGATTGTGGTGAGGGAACAGAGAAAAAAAGCTCATTTAGGACCTGCACTGACGAAGGGGGTAGGCAGCTGTATATCAGGGAGTAAACCTTCTGAGAATAAAAACAGCTGGAGCTTGTTAAGGTAATTACACAGGGGAAAGGATAAAGTACTGGAAACTCCTCAGAAGAATCTGATTTGTGGTGAGGGGAGAGAGATAAAAGCTCATTTAGGAACGACAAGAACATGCTGCGTAGGTAGCTGTTTATCAGTAAATATCTCCACTGAGATTAAGAAAAGCAGTAGCTTAATAAATTAAGTACTTCCTGGTATGGTTACTGTACTGGTAACTCCCCAAAATAATCTGGATTGTGGTGAGGGAACAGAGAAAAAAGCTCATTTAGGACCTGCACTTACGAAGGGGGTAGGCAGCTGTATATTAGGGAGTAAACCTTCTGAAAATAAAAACAGCTGGAGCTTGTTAAGGTAATTACAAAGGGGAAAATTTGAAGTACTGGGAAATCCTCAGAAGAATCTGATTTGTGGTGAGGGGAGAGAGATAAAAGCTCATTTAGGAACGACAAGAACATGCTGCGTAGGTAGCTGTTTATCAGTAAATATCTCCACTGAGATTAAGAAAAGCAGTAGCTTAATAAATTAAGTACTTCCTGGTATGGTTACTGTACTGGTTACTCCCCAAAAGAATCTGGATTGTGGTGAGGGAACAGAGAAAAAAGCTCATTTAGACCTTCACTTACGAAGGGGGGAGTGAGCTGTATATCAGGGAGTAAACCTCCTGAGGATAAAAACAGCTGGAGCTTGTTAAGGTAATTACACATGGGAAAGGATAAAGTACTGGGAACTCCTCAGAAGAATCTGATTTGTGGTGAAGGGAGAGAGATAAAAGCTCATTTAGGAACGACATGAACATGCTACGTAGGAAGCTGTTTATCAGTAAATATCTCCACTGAGATTAAGAAAAGCAGTAGCTTAATAAATTAAGTACTTCCTGGTATGGATACTGTACTGGTAACTCCCCAAAGGTATCTGGATTGTGGTGAGGGAACAGAGAAAAAAGCTCATTTAGGACCTGCACTTACGAAGGGGGTAGGCAGCTGTATATCAGGGAGTAAACCTTCTGAGGATAAAAACAGCTGGAGCTTGTTAAGGTAATTGCACAGGGGAAAGGATAAAGTACTGGGAACTCCTCAGAAGAATCTGATTTGTGGTGAGGGGAGAGAGATAAAAGCTCATTTAAGAACGACATGAACATGCTGCGTACGTACCTGTTTATCAGTAAATATCTCCACTGAGATTAAGAAAAGCAGTAGCTTAATAAATTAAGTACTTCCTGGTATGGATACTGTACTGGTACGCCACAAAAGAATCTGGATTGTGGTGAGGGAACAGAGCAAAAAGCTCATTTAGGACCTGCACTTACGAAAGGGGTAGGCAGCTGTATATCAGGGAGTAAACCTTCTGAGAATAAAAACAGCTGGAGCTTGTTAAGGTAATTACACAGGGAAAGGATAATGTATTGGGAACTCCTCCGAAGAATCTGATTTGTGGTGAGGGGAGAGAGATAAAAGCTTATTTAGGAACGACTTGAACATGCTGCGTAGGTAGCTGTTTTATCAGTAAATATCTCCACTGATATTAAGAACAGCAGTATCTTAATAAATTATGTACTTCCTGGTATGGTTACTGCACTGGTAACTCCCCAAAAGAATCTGGATTGTGGTGAGGGAACAGAGAAAAAAGCTCATTTATGACCTGGACTTTCGAAGGGGGTAGGCAGCTGTATATCAGGGAGGAAACCTTGTGAGAATAAAAACAGCTGGAACTTGTTAAGGTAATTACACAGGGGAAATGATAATGTACTGGGAACAATTCAGAAGAATCTGATTTGTGGTGAGGGGAGAGAGATAAAAGCTCATTTAGGAACGACATGAACATGCTGTGTAGGTAGCTGTTTATCAGTAAATATCTCCACTGAGATTAAGAAAAGCAGTAGCTTAATAAATTAAGTACTCCCTGGAATGGTTACTCTATGGGAACTCCCCAAAAGAATCTGGATTGTGGTGAGGGAACAGAGAAAAAATCTCATTTAGGACCTGCACTTTCGAAGGGGGTAGGCAGCTGTATATCAGGGAGTAAACCTTCTGAGAATAAAAACAGCTGGAGCTTGTTAAGGTAATTACACAGGGGAAAGGATAATGTACTGGGAACTCCTCAGAAGAATCTGATTTGTGGTTAGGGGAGAGAGATAAAAGCTCATTTAGGAACGACATGAACATGCTGCGTAGGTAGCTGTTTATCAGTAAATATCTCCACTGAGATTAAGAAAAGCAGTAGCTTAATAAATTAAGTACTTCCTGGTATGGTTACTGTACTGGTAACTCCCCAAAAGAATCTGGATTGTGGTGAGGGAACAGAGAAAAAAGCTCATTTAGGACCTTCACTTACGAAGGGGGTAGGCAGCTGTATATCAGGGAGTAAACCTTCTGAGAATAAATACAGCTGGAGCTTGTTAAGGTAATTACACAGGGGAAAGGATAATGTACTGGGAACTCCTCAGAAGAATCTGATTCGTGGTGAGGGGAGAGATATAAAAGCTCATTTATGAACGAAATGAACATGCTGTGTAGGTAGCTGTTTATCAGTAAATATCTCCACTGAGATTAAGAAAAGCAGTAGCTTAATAAATTAAGTACTTCCTGGTATGGTTACTATACTGGTAACTCCCCAAACGAATCTGGATCGTGGTGAGGGAACAGAGAAAAAAGCTCATTTTGGACCTGCACTTACGAAGGGGGTAGGCAGCTGTATATCAGGGAGTAAACCTTCTGAGAATAAAAACAGCTGGAGCTTGTTAAGGTAATTACACAGTGGAAAGGATAATGTACTGGGAACTCCTCAGAAGAATCTGATTTTTGGTGAGGGGAGAGAGATAAAAGCTCATTTAGGAACGACATGAACATGCTGCGTAGGTGGCTGTTTATCAGTAAATATCTCCACTGAGATTAAGAAAAGCAGTAGCTTAATAAATTAAGTACTTCCTGGTATGGTTACTGTACTGGTAACTCCCCAAAATAATCTGGATTGTGGTGAGGGAACAGAGAAAAAAGCTCATTTAGGACCTGCACTTACGAAGGGGGTAGGCAGCTGTATATTAGGAGTAAACCTTCTGAAAATAAAAACAGCTGGAGCTTGTTAAGGTAATTACACAGGGGAAAGGATAAAGTACTGGGAACTCCTCAGAAGAATCTGATTTGTGGTGAGGGGAGAGAGATAAAAGCTCATTTAGGAACGACATGAACATGCTGCGTACGTACCTGTTTATCAGTAAATATCTCCACTGAGATTAAGAAAAGCAGTAGCTTATTACATTAAGTACTTCCTGGTATGGATACTGTACTGGTAACGCCCCAAAAGAATCTGGATTGTGGTGAGGGAACAGAGCAAAAAGCTCATTTAGGACCTGCACTTACGAATGGGGTAGGCAGCTGTATATCAGGGAGTAAACCTTCTGAGAATAAAAAAAGCTGGAGCTTGTTAAGGTATTTACACAGGGGAAAGGATAATGTATTGGGAACTCCTCAGAAGAATCTGATTTGTGGTGAGGGGAGAGAGATAAAAGCTCATTTAGGAACGACTTGAACATGCTGCGTAGGTAGCTGTTTATCAGTAAATATCTCCACTGAGATTAAGAAAAGCAGTAGCTTAATAAATTAAGTACTTCCTGGTATGGTTACTGTACTGGTAACTCCCCAAAAGAATCTGGATTGTGGTGAGGGAACAGAGAAAAAAGCTCATTTAGGACCTGCACTTACGAAGGGGGGTAGGCAGCTGTATATCAGGGAGTAAACCTTCTGAGAATAAAAACAGCTGGAGCTTGTTAAGGTAATTACACAGGGGAAAAGATAATGTACTGGGAACTCCTCAGAAGAATCTGATTTGTGGTGAGGGGAGAGAGATAAAGCTCATTTAGGAACGACATGAACATGCTGCGTAGGTACCTGTTTATCAGTAAATATCTCCACTGAGATTAAGAAAAGCAGTAGCTTAATAAATTAAGTACTTCCTGGTATGGTTACTGTACTGGTAACCTCCCCAAAAGAATCTGGATTGTGGTGAGGGAACAGAGAAAAACGCTCATTTAGGACCTGCACTGACGAAGGGGGTAGGCAGCTGTATATCAGGGAGTAAACCTTCTGTTAATAAAAACAGCTGGAGGCTGTTAAGGTAATTACACAGGGGAAATTATAAAGTACTGGGAACTCCTCAGAAGAATCTGATCTGTGGTGAGGGTAGAGAGATAAAAGCTCATTTAGAAACGACATGAACATGCTGCGTAGGTAGCTGTTTGTCAGTAAATATCTCCACTGATATTAAGAACAGCAGTATCTTAATAAATTAATGTACTTCCTGGTATGGTTACTGTACTGGTAACTCCCCAAAAGAATCTGGATTGTGGTGAGGGAACAGAGAAAAAAGCTCATTTAGGACCTGCACTTACGAAGGGGGTAGGCAGCTGTATATCAGGCAGTAAACCTTCTGAGAATAAAAACAGCTGGAGCTTGTTAAGGTAATTACACAGGGGAAAGGATAATGTACTGGGAACTCCTCAGAAGAATCTGATTTGTGGTGAGGGGAGAGAGATAAAAGCTCATTTAAGAACGACATGAACATGCTGCGTAGGTAGCTGTTTATCAGTAAATATCTCCACTGAGATTAAGAAAAGCAATAGCTTAATAAATTAAGTACTTCCTGGTATGGTTACTCTACTGGTAACTCCCCAAAAGAATCTGGATTGTGGTGAGGGAACAGAGAAAAAAGCTCATTTATGACCTGGACTTTCGAAGGGGGTAGGCAGCTGTATATCAGGGAGTAAACCTTCTGAGAAAAAAAACAGCTGGAGCTTGTTAAGGTAATTACACAGGGGAAAGGATAATGTACTGGGAACAATTCAGAAGAATCTGATTTGTGGTGAGGGGAGAGAGATAAAAGCTCATTTAGGAACGACATGAACATGCTGCGTAGGTAGCTGTTTATCAGTAAATATCTCCACTGAGATTAAGAAAAGCAGTAGCTTAATAAATTAAGTACTCCCTGGAATGGTTACTCTATGGGAACTCCCCAAAAGAATCTGGATTGTGGTGAGAGAACAGAGAAAAAATCTCATTTAGGACCTGCAGTTTCGAAGGGGGTAGGCAGCTGTATATCAGGGAGTAAACCTTCTGAGAATAAAAACAGCTGGAGCTTGTTAAGGTAATTACACAGGGGAAAGGATAATGTACTGGGAACTCCTCAGAAGAATCTGATTTGTGGAGAGGGAAGAGAGATAAAAGCTCATTTAGGAACGACATGAACATGCTGCGTACGTAGCTGTTTATCAGTAAATATCTCCACTGAGATTAAGAAAAGTAGTAGCTTAATAAATTAAGTACTTCCTGGTATAGTTACTGTACTGGTAACCCCCAAAAGAATCTGGATTGTGGTGAGGGAACACAGAAAAAAGCTCATTAAGGACCTGCACTGACGAAGGGGGTAGGCAGCTGTATATCAGGGAGTAAACCTTCTGAGAATAAAAAGAGCTGGAGCTTGTTAAGGTAATTACACAGGGGAAAGGATAAAGTACTGGAAACACCTCAGAAGAATCTGATTTGTGGTGAGGGGAGAGAGATAAAAGCTCATTTAGGAACGACATGAACATGCTGCGTAGGTAGCTGTTTATCAGTAAATATCTCCACTGAGATTAAGAAAAGCAGTAGCTTAATAAGGTAAGTACTTGCTGGTATGGTTACTGTACTGGTAACTCCCCAAAAGAATCTGGATTGTGGTGAGGGAAAAAGAGAAAAAAGCCCATTTAGGACCTGCACTTACGAAGGGGGTAGGCAGCTGTATATCAGGGAGTAAACCTTCTGAGAATAAAAACAGCTGGAGCTTCTTAAGGTAATTACACAGGAGAAAGGATAAAGTACTGGGAACTCCTCAGAAGAATCTGATTTGTGGTGAGGGGAGAGAGATAATAGCTCATTTAGGAACGACATGAACATCCTGCGTAGGTAGCTGTTTATCAGTAAATATCTCCACTGAGATTAAGAACAGCAGTAGCTTAATAAATTAAGTACTTCCTGGCATGGTTACTGTACTGGTAACTCCCCAAAAGAATCTGGATTGTGGTGAGGGAACAGAGAACAAAGCTCATTTAGGACCTGCACTTACGAAGGGGGTAGGCAGCTGTATATCAGGGAGTAAAACTTCTAAGAATAAAAACAGCTGTAGCTTGTTAAGGTAATTACACAGGAGAAAGGATAATGTACTGGGAACTCCTCAGAAGAATCTGATTTGTGGTGAGGGGAGAGAGATAAAAGCTCATGTAGAACGACATGTTCATGCTGCGTAGGTAGCTGTTTATCAGTAAATATCTCCACTGAGATTAAGAAAAGCAGTAGCTTAAAAAATTAAGTACTTCCTGGTATGGTTACTGTACTGGTAACTCCCCAAAAGAATCTGGATTGTGGTGAGGGAACAGAGAAAAAAGCTCATTTAGGACCTGCACTTAGGAAGGGGGGTAGGCAGCTGTATATCAGGGAGTAAACCTTCTGAGAATAAAAACAGCTGGGGCTTGTTAAGGTAATTACACAGGGGAAAGGATAATGTACTGGGAACTCCTCAGAAGAATCTGATTTGTGGTGAGGGGAGAGAGATATAAGCTCATTTAGGAACGACATGAACATGCTGCATACGTAGCTGTTTATCAGTAAATATCTCCACTGAGATTAAGAGAAGCAGTAGCTTAATAAATTAAGTATTCCTGGTATGGTTACTGTACTGGTAACTCCCCAAAAGAATCTGGATTGTGGTGAGGGAACAGAGAATAAAAGCTCATTTAGGACCTGCACTTACGAAGGGGGTAGGCAGCTGTATATCAGGGAGTAAACCTTCTGAGAATAAAAACAGCTGGGGCTTGTTAATGTAATTACACAGGGGAAAGGATAATGTACTGGGAACTCCTCAGAAGAATCTGATTTGTGGTGAGGGGAGAGAGATAAAAGCTCATTTAGGAACGACATGAACATGCTGAGTAAGTAGCTGTTTATCAGTAAATATCTCCACTGAGATTAAGAAAAGCAGTAGCTTAATAAATTAATTACTTCTTGGTATGGTTACTGTACTGGTAACTCCCCAAAAGAATCTGGATTGTGGTGAGGGAACAGAGAAAAAAGCTCATTTAGGACCTGCACTTAGGAAGGGGGTAGGCAGCTGTATATCAGGGAGTAAACCTTCTGAGAATAAAAACAGCTGGAGCTTGTTAAGGTAATTACACAGGGGAAAGGATAATGTACTGGGAACTCCTCAGAAGAATCTGATTTGTGGTGAGGGGAGAGAGATAAAAGCTCATTTAGGAACGACATGAACATGCTGCATACGTAGCTGTTTATCAGTAAATATCTCCACTGAGATTACGAAAAGCAGTAGCTTAATAAATTAAGTACTTCCTGGTATGGTTACTGTACTGGTAACTCCCCAAAGAATCTGGATTGTGGTGAGGTAACAGAGAAAAAAGCTCATTTAGGACCTGCACTTACGAAGGTGGTAGGCAGCTGTATATCAGAGAGTAAACTTTCTGAGAATAAAAACAGCTGGAGCTTGTTAAGGTAATTACACATTGGAAAGGATAATGTACTGGGAACTCCTCAGAAGAATCTGATTTGTGGTGAGGGGAGAGAGATAAAAGCTCATTTAGCAACGACATGAACATGCTGCGTAGGTAGCTGTTTATCAGTAAATATCTCCACTGAGATTTAGAAAAAGAGTTGCTTAATAAATTAAGTACTTCCTGGTATGGTTACTGTACTGGTAACTCCCCAAAAGAATCTGGATTGTGATGAGGGAACAGAGAAAAAAGCTCATTTAGGACCTGCACTGACGAAGGGGGTAGGCAGCTGTATATCAGGGAGTAAACCTTCTGATAATAAAAACAGCTGGAGCTTGTTAAGGTAATTACACAGGGGAAAGGATAATGTACTGGGAACAATTCAGAAGAATCTGATTTGTGGTGAGGGGTAGAGAGATAAAAGCTCATTTAGGAACGACATGAACATGCTGGGTAGGTAGCTATTTATCAGTAAATATCTCCACTGAGATTAAGAAAAGCAGTAGCTTAATAAATTAAGTACTTCCTGGTATGGTTACTGTACTGGTAACTCCCCAAAAGAATCTGGATTGTGGTGAGGGAACAGAGAAAAAAGCTCATTTAGGACCTGCACTTACGAAGGGGGTAGGCAGCTGTATATCAGGGAGTAAACCTTCTGAGAATAAAAACAGCTGGAGCTTGTTAAGGTAATTACACAGGGGAAAGGATAATGTACTGGGAACTCCTCAGAAGAATCTGATTTGTGGTGAGGGGAGAGAGATAAAAGCTCATTTAGGAACGACATGAACATGCTGCGTAAGTAGCTGTTTATCAGTAAATATCTCCACTGAGATTAAGAAAAGCAGTAGCTGAATAAATTAAGTACTTCCTGGTATGGTTGCTGTACTGGTAACTCCCCAAAAGAATCTGGATTGTGGTGAGGGAACAGAGAAAAAAGCTCATTTAGGACCTGCACTTACGAAGGGGGTAGGCAGCTATATATCAGGGAGTAAACCTTCTGAGAATAAAAACAGCTGGAGCTTGTTAAGGTAATTACACAGGGGAAAGGATAATGTACTCTGAACTCCTCAGAAGAATCTGATTTGTGGTGAGTGGAGAGAGATAAAAGCTCATTTAGGAACGACATAAACATGCTGCGTAGGTAGCTGTTTATAAGTAAATATCTCCACTGAGATTAAGAAAAGCAGTAGCTTAATAAATTAAGTTCTTCCTGGTATGGATACTGTACTGGTAACTCCCCAAAAGAATCTGGATTGTGGTGAGGGAACAGAGAAAAAAGCTCATTTAGGACCTGCACTTACGAAGGGGGTAGGCACCTGTATATCAGGGAGTAAACCTTCTGAGAATAAAAACAGCTGGAGCTTGTTAAGGTAATTACACAGGGGAAAGGATAATGTACTGGGAACTGCTCAGAAGAATCTGATTTGTGGTGAGGGGAGAGAGATAAAAGCTCATTTAGGAACGACATGAACATGCTGCGTAGGTAGCTGTTTATCAGTAAATATCTGCACTGAGATTAAGAAAAGCAGTAGCTTAATAAATTAAGTACTTCCTGGTATGGTTACTGTACTGGTAACTCCCCAAAAGAATCTGGATTGTGGTGAGGGAACAGAGAAAAAAGCTCATTTATGACCTGCAATTACGAAGGGGGTAGGAAGCTGTATATCAGGGAGTAAACCTTCTAAGAATAAAAACAGCTGGAGCTTGTTAAGGTAATTACACAGGGGAAAGAATAATGTACTGGGAACTCCTCAGAAGAATCTGATTTGTGGTGAGGGGAGAGAGATAAAAGCTCCTTTAGGAACGACATGAACATGCTGCGTAGGTAGCTGTTTATCAGTAAATATCTCCATTGAGATTAAGAAAAGCAGTAGCTTAATAAATTAAGTACTTCCTGGTATGGTTACTGTACTGGTAACTCCCCAAAAGAATCTGGATTGTGGTGAGGGAACAGAGTAAAAAGCTCATTTAGGACCTTCACTTACGAAGGGGGTAGGCAGCTGTATATCAGGGAGTAAACCTTCTGAGAATAAATACAGCTGGAGCTTGTTAAGGTAATTACACAGGGGAAAGGATAATGTACTGGGAACTCCTCAGAAGAATCTGATTCGTGGTGAGGGGAGAGATATAAAAGCTCATTTAGGAACGACATGAACATGCTGCGTAGGTAGCTGTTTATCAGTAAATATCTCCACTGAGATTAAGAAAAGCAGTAGCTTAATAAATTAAGTACTTCCTGGTATGGTTACTATACTGGTAACTCCCCAAACGAATCTGGATGGTGGTGAGGGAACAGAGAAAAAAGCTCATTTTGGACCTGCACTTACGAAGGGGGTAGGCAGCTGTATATCAGGGAGTAAACCTTCTGAGAATAAAAACAGCTGGAGCTTGTTAAGGTAATTACACAGTGTAAAGGATAATGTACTGGGAACTCCTCAGAAGAATCTGATTTTTGGTGAGGGGAGAGAGATAAAAGCTCATTTAGGAACGACATGAACATGCTGCGTAGGTGGCTGTTTATCAGTAAATATCTCCACTGAGATTAAGAAAAGCAGTAGCTTAATAAATTAAGTACTTCCTGGTATGGTTACTGTACTGGTAACTCCCCAAAATAATCTGGATTGTGGTGAGGGAACAGAGAAAAAAGCTCATTTAGGACCTGCACTTACGAAGGGGGTAGGCTGCTGTATATTAGGGAGTAAACCTTCTGAAAATAAAAACAGCTGGAGCTTGTAAGGTAATTACAAAGGGGAAAAGATGAAGTACTGGGAAATCCTCAGAAGAATCTGATTTGTGGTGAGGGGAGAGAGATAAAAGCTCATTTAGGAACGACAAGAACATGCTGCGTAGGTAGCTGTTTATCAGTAAATATCTCCACTGAGATTAAGAAAAGCAGTAGCTTAATAAATTAAGTACTTCCTGGTATGGATACTGTACTGGTAACTCCCCAAAGGAATCTGGATTGTGGTGAGGGAACAGAGAAAAAAGCTCATTTAGGACCTGCACTTACGAAGGGGGTAGGCAGCTGTATATCAGGGAGTAAACCTTCTGAGAATAAAAAGAGCTGGAGCTTGTTAAGGTAATTACACAGAGGAAAGGATAATGTACTGGGAACTCCTCAGAAGAATCTGATTTATGGTGAGGGGAGACAGATAAAAGCTCATTTAGGAACGACATGAACATGCTGCATAGGTAGCTGTTTATCAGTAAATATCTCCACTGAGATTAAGAAAAGCAGTAGCTTAATAAATTAAGTACTTCCTGGTATGGTTATTGTACTGGTAACTCCCCAAAAGAATCTGGATTGTGGTTTGGGAACAGAGAAAAAAGCTCATTTAGGACCTTCAATTATGAAGGGGGTAGGCAGCTGTATATCAGGGAGTACACCTTCTGAGAATAAAAACAGCTGGAGCATGTAAAGGTAATTACACAGGGGAAAGGATAATGTACTAGGTACTACTCAGAAGAATCTGATTTGTGGTGAGGGGAGAGAGATAATAGCTCATTTAGGAACGACATGAACATGCTGCGTAGGGAGCTGTTTATCAGTAAATATCTCCACTGAGATTAAGAAAAGCAGTAGCTTAATAAATTAAGTACTTCCTGGTATGGTTACTGTACTGGTAACTCCCCAAAAGAATCTGGATTGTGTTCAGGGAACAGAGAAAAATGCTCATTTAGGACCTGCACTTACGAAGGGGGTAGGCAGCTGTATATCAGGGAGTAAACCTTCTGAGAATAAAAAACAGCTGGAGCTTGTTAAGGTAATTACACAGGGGAAAGGATAATGTACTGGGAACTCCTCAGAAGAATCTGATTCGTGGTGAGGGGAGAGAGATAAAAGCTCATTTAGGAACGATATGAACATGCTGCGTAGGTAGGTGTTTATCAGTAAATATCTCCACTGAGATTAAGAAAAGCAGTAGCTTAATAAATTAAGTACTTCCTGGTATGGTTACTGTACTGATAACTCCCCAAAAGAATCTGGATTGAGGTGAGGGAACAGAGAAAAAAGCTCATTTAGGACCTGCACTTACGAAGGTGGTAGGCAGCTGTATATCAGGGA
>NW_025957378.1:0-29633 GCF_023159225.1 Perognathus longimembris pacificus | reverse complement strand
GGGAAAGGATAATGTACTGGGAACTCCTCAGAAGAATCTGATTTGTGGTGAGGGGAGAGAGATAAAAGCTCATTTAGGAACGACATCAACATGCTGCATACCTAGCTGTTTATCAGTAAATATCTCCACTGAGATTAAGAAAAGCATTAACTTAATAAATTAAGTACTTCCTGGTATGGTTACTGTACAGGTAACTCCCAAAAAGAATCTGGATTGTGGTGAGGGAACAGAGAAAAAAGCTCATTTCGGACCTGCACTTACGAAGGGGGTGGGCAGCTGTATATCAGGGAGTAAACCTTCTGAGAATAAAAACAGATGGAGCTTGTTAAGGTAATTACACAGGGGAAAGGATAATGTACTGGGAACTCCTCAGAAGAATCTGATTTGTGGTGAGAGGAGAGAGATAATAGCTCATTTAGGAACGACATGAACATGCTGCGTAGGTAGCTGTTTATCAGTAATTATCTCCAGTAAGAGTAAGAAAAGCAGTAGCTTAATAAATTAAGTACTTCCTGGTATGGTTACTGTACTGGTAACTCCCCAAAAGAATCTGGATTGTGGTGAGGGAACAGAGAAAAAAGCTCATTTAGGACCTGCACATACGAAGGGGATAGACAGCAGTATATCAGGGAGTAAAACTTCTGAGAATAAAAACAGCTGGAGCTTGTAAGGTAATTACACTGGGGAAAGGATAATGTACTGGGAACTCCTCAGAAGAATCTGATTTGTGGGTGAGGGGGAGAGAGATAAAAGCTCATTTAGGAACGATATCAACATGCTGCATACGTAGCTGTTTATCAGTAAATATCTCCACTGAGATTAAGAAAAGCAGTAGCTTAATAAATTAAGTACTTCCTGGTATGGTTACTGTACTGGTAACTCCCCAAAAGAATCTGGATTTTGGTGAGGGAACAGAGAAAAAAGCTCATTTAGGACCTGCACTTACGAAGGGGGTAGGCAGTTTTATATCAGGGAGTAAACCTTCTGAGAATAAAAACAGCTGGAGCTTGTTAAGGTAAATACACAGGGGAAAGGATAATGTACGGGGAACTCCTCAGAAGAATCTGATTTGTGATGAGTTGAGAGGATAAAAGCTCATTTAGGAACGACATGAACATGCTGCGTAGGTAGCTGTTTATCAGTAAATATCTCCACTGAGAATAAGAAAAGCAGTAGCTTAATAAATTAAATACTTCCTGGTACAGTTACTGTACTGGTAACTCCCCAAAAGAATCTGGATTGTGGTGAGGGAACAGAGAAAAAAGCTCATTTAGGACCTGCACTTACCAAGGGGGTAGGCATCTGTATATCAGGGAGTAAAACTCCTGAGAATAAAAACAGCTGGAGCATGGTAAGGTAATTACACAGGGGAAATGATAATGTACTGGGAACTCCTCAGAAGAATCTGATTTGTGGTGAGGGGAGAGAGATAAAAGCTCATTTAGGAACGACATGAACATGCTGCGTAGGTAGCTGATTATCAGTAAATATCTCCACTGAGATTAAGAAAAGCAGTAGCTTAATAAATTAAGTACTTCCTGGTATGGTTACTGTACTGGTAACTCCCCAAAAGAATCTGGATTGTGGTGAGGGAACAGAGAAAAAAGCTCATTAAGACCTACACTTACGAAGGGGGTAGGCAGTTGTATATCACGGAGTAAACCTTCTGAGAATAAAAACAGCTGGAGCTTGTTAAGGTAATTACACGGGGGAAAGGATAATGTACTGGGAACTCCTCAGAAGAATCTGATTTGTGGTGAGGGGAGAGAGATAAAAGCTCATTTAGGAACGACATGAACATGCTGCGTAGGTAGCTGTTTATCAGTAAATATCTCCACTGAGATTAAGAAAAGCAGTAGCTTAATAAATTAAGTACTTCCTGGTATGGTTACTCTACTGGTAACTCCCCAAAAGAATCTGGATTGTGGTGAGGGAACAGAGAAAAAAGCTCATTTAGGACCTGGACTTACGAAGGGGGTAAGCAGCTGTATATCAGGGAGTAAACCTTCTGAGAATAAAAACAGCTGGAGCTTTTTAAGGTAATTACACAGGGGAAAGGATAATGTACTGAGAACTCCTCAGAAGAATCTGATTTTTGGTGAATGGAGAGAGATAAAAGCTCATTTAGGACCGACATGAACATGCTGTGTAGGTAGCTGTTTATCAGTAAATATCTCCACTGAGATTAAGAAAAGCAGTAGCTTAATAAATTAAGTACTTCCTGGTATGGTTACTGTACTGGTAACTTCCCAAAAGAATCTGGATTGTGGTGAGGGAACACAGAAAAAAGCTCATTTAGGACCTGCACTTACGAAGGGGGGTAGACAGCTGTATATCAGGGAGGTAAAACTTCTGAGAATAAAAACAGCTGGAGCTTGTAAGGTAATTACACTGGGGAAAGGATAATGTACTGGGAACTCCTCAGAAGAATCTGATTTGTGGTGAGGGGAGAGAGATAAAAGCTCATTTAGGAACGACATCAACATGCTGCATACGTAGCTGTTTATCAGTAAATATCTCCACTGAGATTAAGAAAAGCATTAACTTAATAAATTAAGTACTTCCTGGTATGGTTACTGTACAGGTAACTCCCAAAAAGAATCTGGATTGTGGTGAGGGAACAGAGAAAAAAGCTCATTTCGGACCTGCACTTACGAAGGGGGTGGGGCAGCTGTATATCAGGGAGTAAACCTTCTGAGAATAAAAACAGATGGAGCTTGTTAAGGTAATTACACAGGGGAAAGGATAATGTACTGGGAACTCCTCAGAAGAATCTGATTTGTGGTGAGAGGAGAGAGATAATAGCTCATTTAGGAACGACATGAACATGCTGCGTAGGTAGCTGTTTATCAGTAATTATCTCCAGTAAGATTAAGAAAAGCAGTAGCTTAATAAATTAAGTACTTCCTGGTATGGTTACTGTACTGGTAACTCCCCAAAAGAATCTGGATTGTGGTGAGGGAACAGAGAAAAAAGCTCATTTAGGACCTGCACATACGAAGGGGATAGACAGCAGTATATCAGGGAGTAAAACTTCTGAGAATAAAAACAGCTGGAGCTTGTAAGGTAATTACACTGGGGAAAGGATAATGTACTGGGAACTCCTCAGAAGAATCTGATTTGTGGTGAGGGGAGAGAGATAAAAGCTCATTTAGGAACGATATCAACATGCTGCATACGTAGCTGTTTATCAGTAAATATCTCCACTGAGATTAAGAAAAGCAGTAGCTTAATAAATTAAGTACTTCCTGGTATGGTTACTGTACTGGTAACTCCCCAAAAGAATCTGGATTTTGGTGAGGGAACAGAGAAAAAAGCTCATTTAGGACCTGCACTTACGAAGGGGGTAGGCAGTTTTATATCAGGGAGTAAACCTTCTGAGAATAAAAACAGCTGGAGCTTGTTAAGGTAAATACACAGGGGAAAGGATAATGTACGGGGAACTCCTCAGAAGAATCTGATTTGTGATGAGTTGAGAGGATAAAAGCTCATTTAGGAACGACATGAACATGCTGCGTAGGTAGCTGTTTATCAGTAAATATCTCCACTGAGAATAAGAAAAGCAGTAGCTTAATAAATTAAATACTTCCTGGTACAGTTACTGTACTGGTAACTCCCCAAAAGAATCTGGATTGTGGTGAGGGAACAGAGAAAAAAGCTCATTTAGGACCTGCACTTACCAAGGGGGTAGGCATCTGTATATCAGGGAGTAAAACTCCTGAGAATAAAAACAGCTGGAGCATGGTAAGGTAATTACACAGGGGAAATGATAATGTACTGGGAACTCCTCAGAAGAATCTGATTTGTGGTGAGGGGAGAGAGATAAAAGCTCATTTAGGAACGACATGAACATGCTGCGTAGGTAGCTGATTATCAGTAAATATCTCCACTGAGATTAAGAAAAGCAGTAGCTTAATAAATTAAGTACTTCCTGGTATGGTTACTGTACTGGTAACTCCCCAAAAGAATCTGGATTGTGGTGAGGGAACAGAGAAAAAAGCTCATTAAGACCTACACTTACGAAGGGGGTAGGCAGTTGTATATCACGGAGTAAACCTTCTGAGAATAAAAACAGCTGGAGCTTGTTAAGGTAATTACACGGGGGAAAGGATAATGTACTGGGAACTCCTCAGAAGAATCTGATTTGTGGTGAGGGGAGAGAGATAAAAGCTCATTTAGGAACGACATGAACATGCTGCGTAGGTAGCTGTTTATCAGTAAATATCTCCACTGAGATTAAGAAAAGCAGTAGCTTAATAAATTAAGTACTTCCTGGTATGGTTACTCTACTGGTAACTCCCCAAAAGAATCTGGATTGTGGTGAGGGAACAGAGAAAAAAGCTCATTTAGGACCTGGACTTACGAAGGGGGTAAGCAGCTGTATATCAGGGAGTAAACCTTCTGAGAATAAAAACAGCTGGAGCTTTTTAAGGTAATTACACAGGGGAAAGGATAATGTACTGAGAACTCCTCAGAAGAATCTGATTTTTGGTGAATGGAGAGAGATAAAAGCTCATTTAGGACCGACATGAACATGCTGTGTAGGTAGCTGTTTATCAGTAAATATCTCCACTGAGATTAAGAAAAGCAGTAGCTTAATAAATTAAGTACTTCCTGGTATGGTTACTGTACTGGTAACTCCCCAAAAGAATCTGGATTGTGGTGAGGGAACAGAGAAAAAAGCTCATTTAGGACCTGGACTTACGAAGGGGGTAGGCAGCGGTATATCAGGGAGTAAACCTTCTGAGAATAAAAACAGCTGGAGCTTGTTAAGGTAATTACACAGGGGAAAGGATAATGTACTGGGAACTCCTCAGAAGAATCTGATTTGTGGTGAGGGGAGAGAGATAAAAGATCATTTAGGAACGGCATGAACATGCTGCGTAGGTAGCTGTTTATCAGTAAATATCTCCACTGAGATTAAGAAAAGCAGTAGCTTAATAAATTAAGTACTTCCTGGTATGGTTACTGTACTGGAACTCCCCAAAATAATCTGGATTGTGGTGAGGGAACAGAGAAAAAAGCTCATTTAGGACCTGCACTTACGAAGGGGTTAGGCAGCTGTATATCAGGGAGTAAACCTTCTGAGAATAAAAACAGCTGGAGCTTGTTAAGGTAATTACACAGGGGAAAGGATAATGTACTAGGAACTCCTCAGAAGAATCTGATTTGTGGTGAGGGGAGAGAGATAAAAGCTCATTTAGGAACGACATGAACATGCTGCGTACGTAGCTGTTTATCAGTAAATATCTCCACTGAGATTAAGAAAAGCAGTAGCTTAATAAATTAAGTACTTCCTGGTATGGTTACTGTACTGGTAACTCCCCAAAAGAATCTGGATTGTGGTGACGAACAGAGAAAAAAGCTCATTTAGGACCTGCACTTACGAAGCGGGTAGGCAGCTGTATATCAGGGAGTAAACCTTCTGAGAATAAAAACAGCTGGATCTTGTTAAGGTAATTACACAGGGGAAAGGATAATGTACTGGGAACTCCTCAGAAGAATCTGATTTGTGGTGAGGGGAGAGAGATAAAATCTCATTTAGGAACGACATGAACATGCTGCGTAGGCAGCTGTTTATCATAAATATCTCCACTGAGATTAAGAAAAGCAGTAGCTTAATAAATTAAGTACTTCCTGGTATGGTTACTGTACTGGTAACTCCCCAAAAGAATCTGGATTGTGGTGAGGGAACAGAGAAAAAAGCTCATTTAGGAACTGCACTTACGAAGGGGGTAGGCAGCTGTATATCAGGGAGTAAACCTTCTGAGAATAAAAACAGCTGGAGCTTGTTAAGGTAATTACACAGGGGAAAGGATAATGTACTGGGACCTCCTCAGAAGAATCTGATTTGTGGTGAGGGGAGAGAGATAAAAGCTCATTTAGGAACGACATGAACATGCTGCGTAGGTAACTGTTTATCAGTAAATATCTCCACTGAGATTTAGAAAAGCAGTAGCTTAATAAATTACGTACTTCCTGGTATGGTTACTGTACTGGTAACTCCCCAAAAGAATCTGGATTGTGGTGGCGGAAAAGAGAAAAAAGCTCATTTAGGACCTGCACTTACGAAGGGGTTAGGCAGCTGTATATTAGGGAGTAAAACTTCTGAGAATAAAAACAGCTGGAGCTTGTTAAGGTAATTACACAGGGGAAAGGATAATGTACTGGAGACTCCTCAGAAGAATCTGATTTGTGGTGAGGGGAGAGAGATAAAAGCTCATTTAGGTACGACATGAAAATGCTGCGTAGGTAGCTGTTTATCAGTAAATATCTCCACTGAGATTAAGAAAAGCAGTAGCTTAATAAATTAAGTACTTCCTGGTATGGTTACTGTACTGGTAACTCCCCAAAATAATCCGGATTGTGGTGAGGGAACAGAGAAAAAAGCTCATTTAGGACCTGCACGTACGAAGGGGGTAGGCAGCTGTATATCAGGGAGTAAACCTTCTGAGAATAAAAACAGCTGGAGCTTGTTAAGGTAATTACACAGGGGAAAGGATAATGCACTAGGAACTCCTCAGAAGAATCTGATTTGTGGTGAGGGGAGAGAGATAAAAGCTCATTTAGGAACGACATGAACATGCTGCGTAGGTAGCTGTTTATCAGTAAATATCTCCACTGAGATTAAGAAAAGCAGTAGCTTAATAAATTAAGTACTTCCTGGTATGGTTACTGTTCTGGTAACTCCACAAAAGAATCTGGATTGTGATGACGAACAGAGAAAAAAGCTCATTTAGGACCTGCACTTACGAAGCGGGTAGGCAGCTGTATATCAGGGAGTAAACCTTCTGAGAATAAAAACAGCTGGAGCTTGTTAAGGTAATTACACAGGGGAAAGGATAATGTACTGGGAACTCCTCAGAAGAATCTGATTTGTGGTGAGGGGAGAGAGATAAAAGCTCATTTAGGAACGACATGAACATGCTGCGTAGGTAGCTGTTTATCAGTAAATATCTCCACTGAGATTAAGAAAAGCAGTAGCTTAATAAATTAAGTACTTCCTGGTATGGTTACTGTACTGGTAACTCTCCAAGAGAATCTGGATTGTGGTGAGGGAACAGAGAAAAAAGCTCATGTAGGACCTGCACTTACGAAGGGGGTAGGCAGCTGTATATCAGGGAGTAAACCTTCTGAGAATAAAAACAGCTGGAGCTTGTTAAGGTAATTACACAGGGGAAAGGATAATGTACTGGGAACTCCTCAGAAGAATCTGATTTGTGGTGAGGGGAGAGAGATAAAAGCTCATTTAGGAACGACATGAACATGCTGCGTAGGTAGCTCTTTATCAGTAAATATCTCCACTGAGATTAAGAAAAGCAGTAGCTTAATAAATTAAGTACTTCCTGGTATGGTTACTGCACTGGTAACTCCCCAAAAGAATCTTGATTGTGGTGAGGGAACAGAGAAAAAAGCTCATTTAGGACCTGCACTTACGAAGGGGGTAGGCAGCTGTATATCAGGGAGTAAACCTTCTGAGAAAAAAACAGCTGGAGCTTGTTAAGGTAATTACACAATGGAAAGGATAATGTACTAATAACTCCTCAGAAGAATCTGATTTGTGGTGAGGGAGAGAGATTAAAGCTCATTTAGGAACGACATGAACATGCTGCGTAGGTAGCTGTTTATCAGTAAATATCTCCACTGAGTTTAAGAAAAGCAGTAGCTTAATAAATTAAGTACTTCCTGGTATGGTTACTGTACTGGTAACTCCCCAAAAGAATCTGGATTGTGGTGAGGGAACAGCGAAAAAAGCTCATTTAGTACCTTCTCTTACGAAGGGGGTAGGCAGCTGTATATCACATAGTAAACCTTCTGAGAATAAAAACAGCTGGAGCTTGTTAAGGTAATTACACAGGGGAAAGGATAATGTACTGGGAACTCCTCTGAAGAATCTGATTTGTGGTGAGGGGAGAGAGAAAAAAGCTCCTTTAGGAACGACATGAACATGCGGCATATGTAGCTGTTTATCAGTAAATATCTCCACTGAGATTAAGAAAAGCAGTAGCTTAATAAATTAAGTACTTCCTTGTATGGTTACTGTACTGGTAAATCCACAAAAGAATCTGGATTGTGGTGAGGGAACAGAGAAAAAAGCTCATTTAGGACTTGCACTTACGAAGGGGGTAGGCAGTATTATATCAGGGATTAAACCTTCTGAGAATAAAAACAGCTGGAGCTTGTTAAGGTAATTAAAGAGGGGAAAGGATAATGTACTGGGAACTCCTCAGAAGAATCTAATTTGTGGTGAGGTAAGAGAGATAAAAGCTCATTTAGGAACGACATGAACATGCTGTGTAGGTAGCTGTTTATCAGTAAATATCTCCACTGAGATTAAGAAAAGCAGTAGCTTAATAAATTAAGTACTTCCTGGTATGGTTACTGTACTGGTAACTCCCAAAAGAATCTGGATTGTGGTGAGGGAACAGAGAAAAAAGCTCATTTATGACCTGCACTTACGAAGGGGGTAGGCAGCTGTATATCAGGGAGTAAACCTTCTGAGAATAAAAACAGCTGGAGCTTGTTAAGGTAATTACACAGGGGAAAGGATAATGTACTGGGAACTCCTCAGAAGAATCTGATTTGTGGTGAGGGGAGAGAGATAAAAGCTCATTTAGGAACGACATGAACATGCTGGGTAGGTAGCTGTTTATCAGTAAATATCTCCATTGAAATTAAGAAAAGCAGTAGTTTAATAAATTAAGTACTTCCTGGTATGGTTACTGTACTGGTAACTCCCCAAAAGAATCTGGATTGTGGTGAGGGAACAGAGAAAAAAGCTCATTTAGGACCTGCACTTACGAAGGGGGTAGGCAGCTGTATATCAGGGAGTAAACCTTCTGAGAATAAAAACAGCTGGACCTTGTTAAGGTAATTACACAGGGGAAAGGATAATGTACTGGGAACTCCTCAGAAGAATCTGATTTGTGGTGAGGGGAGAGAGATAAAAGCTCATTTAGGAACGACATGAACATGCTGCGTAGGAAGCTGTTTATCAGTAAATATCTCCACTGAGATTAAGAAAAGCAGTAGCTTAATAAATTAAGTACTTCCTGGTATGGTTACTGTACTGGTAACTCCCCAAAAGAATCTGGATCGTGGTGAGGGAACAGAGAAAAAAGCTCATTTAGGACCTGCACTTACCAAGGGGGTAGGCAGCTGTATATCAGGGAGTAAACCTTCTGAGAATAAAAACAGCTGGAGCTTGTTAAGGTAATTACACAGGGGAAAGGATAATGTACTGGGAACTCCTCAGAAGAATCTGATTTGTGGTGAGGGGAGAGAGATAAAAGCTCATTTAGGAACGACATGAACATGCTGTGTACGTAGCTGTTTATCAGTAAATATCTCCACTGAGATTAAGAAAAGCAGTAGCTTAATAAATTAAGTACTTCCTGGTATGGTTACTGTACTGGTAACTCCCCAAAAGAATCTGGATTGTGGTGAGGGAACAGAGAAAAAAGCTCATGTAGGACCTGCACTTACGAAGGGGGTAGGCAGCTGTAAATCAGGGAGTAAACCTTCTGAGAATAAAAACAGCTGGAGCTTGTTAAGGTAATTACACAGGGGAAAGGATAATGTACTGGGAACTCCTCAGAAGAATCTGATTTGTGGTGAGGGGAGAGAGATAAAAGCTCATTTAGGAACGACATGAACATGCTGCGTAGGTAGCTGTTTATCCGTAAATATCTCCACTGAGATTAAGAAAAGCAGTAGCTTAATAAATTAAGTACTTCCTGGTATGGTTACTGTACTGGTAACTCCCCAAAAGAATCTGGATTGTGGTGAAGGAACAGAGAAAAAAGCTCATTTAGGACCTGCACTTACGAAGGGGGTAGGCAGCTGTATATCAGGGAATAAACCTTCTGAGAACAAAAACAGCTGGAGCTTGTTAAGGTAATTACACAGGGGAAAGGATAATGTACTGTGAACTCCTCAGAAGAATCTGATTTGTGGTGAGGGGAGAGAGATAAAAGCTCATTTAGGAACGACATGAACTTGCTGCATAGGTAGCTGTTTATCAGTAAATATCTCCACTGAGATTAAGAAAAGCAGTAGCTTAATAAATTAAGTACTTCCTGGTATGGTTACTGTACTGGTAACTCCCCAAAAGAATCTGGATTGTGGTGAGGGAATAGAGAAAAAAGCTCATTAGGACCTGCACTTACGAAGGGGGTAGGCAGCTGTATATCAGGGAGTAAACCTTCTGAGAATAAAAACAGCTGGAGCTTGTTAAGGTAATTACAAAGGGGAAAGGATAATGTACTGGGAACTCCTCAGAAGAATCTGATTTGTGGTGAGGGGAGAGAGATAAAAGCTCATTTAGGAACGACATGAACATGCTGCGTAGGTAGCTGTTTATCAGTAAATATGTCCACTGAAATTAAGAAAAGCAGTAGCTTAATAAATTAAGTACTTCCTGGTATGGTTACTGTACTGGTAACTCCCCAAAAGAATCTGGATTGTGGTGAGGGAACAGAGAAAAAAGCTCATTTAGGACCTGCACTTACGAAGGGGGTAGGCAGCTGTATATCAGGGAGTAAACCTTCTGAGAATAAAAACAGCTGGAGCTTGTTAAGGTAATTACACAAGGGAAAGGATAATGTACTGATAACTCCTCAGAAGAATCTGATTTGTGGTGAGGGAGAGAGATTAAAGCTCATTTAGGAACGACATGAACATGCTGAGTAGGTAGCTGTTTATCAGTAAATATCTCCACTGAGTTTAAGAAAAGCAGTAGCTTAATAAATTAAGTACTTCCTGGTATGGGTACTGTACTGGTAACTCCCCAAAAGAATCTAGATTGTGGTGAGGGAACAGCGAAAAAAGCTCATTTAGTACCTTCTCTTACGAAGGGGGTAGGCAGCTGTATATCACTTAGTAAACCGTCTGAGAATAAAAACAGCTGGAGCTTGTTAAGGTAATTACACAGGGGAAAGGATAATGTACTGGGAACTCCTCTGAAGAATCTGATTTGTGGTGAGGGGAGAGAGATAAAAGCTCCTTTAGGAACGACATGAACATGCTGTGTAGGTAGCTGTTTATCAGTAAATATCTCCACTGAGATTAAGAAAAGCAGTAGCTTTATAAATTAAGTACTTCCTGGTATGGTTACTGTACTGGTTACTCCCCAAAAGAATCTGGATTGTGGTGAGGGAACAGAGAATAAAGCTCATTTAGGACCTGCACTTACGAAGGGGGTAGGCAGCTGTATATCAGGGAGTAAACCTTCTGAGAATAAAAACAGCTGGAGCTTGTTAAGGTAATTACACAAGGGAAAGGATAATGTACTAATAACTCCTCAGAAGAATCTGATTTGTGGTGAGGGAGAGAGATTAAAGCTCATTTAGGAACGACATGAACATGCTGCGTAGGTAGCTGTTTATCAGTAAATATCTCCACTGAGTTTAAGAAAAGCAGTAGCTTAATAAATTAAGTACTTCCTGGTATGGTTACTGTACTGGTAACTCCCCAAAAGAATCTGGATTGTGGTGAGGGAACATCGAAAAAAGCTCATTTAGTACCTTCTCTTACGAAGGGGGTAGGCAGCTGTATATCACTTAGTAAACCTTCTTTGAATAAAAACAGCTGGAGCTTGTTAAGGTAATTACACAGGGGAAAGGATAATGTACTGGGAATACCTCTGAAGAATCTGATTTGTGGTGAGGGGAGAGAGATAAAAGCTCCTTTAGGAACGACATGAACATGCGGCGTACGTAGCTGTTTATCAGTAAATATCTCCACTGAGATTAAGAAAAGCAGTAGCTTAATAAATTAAGTACTTCCTTGTATGGTTACTGTACTGGTAAATCCACAAAAGAATCTGGATTGTGGTGAGGGAACAGAGAAAAAAGCTCATTTAGGACCTGCACTTACGAAGGGGGTAGGCAGTTTTATATCAGGGATTAAACCTTCTGAGAATAAAAACAGCTGGAGCTTGTTAAGGTAATTACAGAGGGGAAAGGATAATGTACTGGGAACTCCTCAGAAGAATCTAATTTGTGGTGAGGTGAGAGAGATAAAAGCTCATTTAGGAACGACATGAACATGCTGTGTAGGTAGCTGTTTATCAGTAAATATCTCCACTGAGATTAAGAAAAGCAGTTGCTTAATAAATTAAGTACTTCCTGGTATGGTTACTGTACTGGTAACTCCCCAAAAGAATCTGGATTGTGGTGAGGGAACAGAGAAAAAAGCTCATTTAGGACCTGCACTTACGAAGGGGGTAGGCAGCTGTATATCAGGGAGTAAACCTTCTGAGAATAAAAACAGCTGGAGCTTGTTAAGGTAATTACACAGGGGAAAGGATAATGTACTGGGAACTCCTCTGAAGAATCTGTTTTGTGGTGAGGGGAGAGAGATAAAAGCTCCTTTAGGAACGACATGAACATGCTGCGTAGGTAGCTGTTTATCAGTAAATATCTCCACTGAGATTAAGAAAAGCAGTAGCTTAATAAATTAAGTACTTCCTTGTATGGTTACTGTACTGGTAAATCCACAAAAGAATCTGGATTGTGGTGAGGGAACAGAGAAAAAAGCTCATTTAGGACCTGCACTTACGAAGGGGGTAGGCAGTTTTATATCAGGGATTAAACCTTCTGAGAATAAAAACAGCTGGAGCTTGTTAAGGTAATTACACAGGGGAAAGGATAATGTACTGGGAACTCCTCAGAAGAATCTGATTTGTGGTGAGGTGAGAGAGATAAAAGCTCATTTAGGAACGACATGAACGTGCTGTGTAGGTAGCTGTTTATCAGTAAATATCTCCACTGAGATTAAGAAAAGCAGTAGCTTAATAAATTAAGTACTTCCTGGTATGGTTATTGCACTGGTAACTCCCCAAAAGAATCTGGATTGTGGTGAGGGAACAGAGAAAAAAGCTCATTTAGGACCTGCACTTACGAAGGGGATAGGCAGCTGTATATCAGGGAGTAAACCTTCTGAGAATAAAAACAGCTGGAGCTTGTTAAGGTAATTACACAGGGGAAAGGATAATGTACTGGGAACTCCTCAGAAGAATCTGATTTGTGGTGAGGGGAGAGAGATAAAAGCTCATTTAGGAACGACATGAACATGCTGCGTAGGTAGCTGTTTATCAGTAAATATCTCCACTGAAATTAAGAAAAGCAGTAGTTTAATAATTTAAGTACTTCCTGGTATGGTTACTGTACTGGTAACTCCCCAAAAGAATCTGGATTGTGGTGAAGGAACAGAGAAAAAAGCTCATTTAGGACCTGCACTTACGAAGGGGGTAGGCAGCTGTATATCAGGGAGTAAACCTACTGACAATAAAAACAGCTGGACCTTGTTAAGGTAATTACACAGGGGAAAGGATAATGTACTGGGAACTCCTCAGAAGAATCTGATTTGTGGTGATGGGAGAGAGATAAAAGCTCATTTAGGAACGACATGAACATGCTGCGTAGGAAGCTGTTTATCAGTAAATATCTCCACTGAGATTAAGAAAAGCAGTAGCTTAATAAATTAAGTACTTCCTGGTATGGTTACTGTACTGGTAACTCCCCAAAAGAATCTGGATCGTGGTGAGGGAACAGAGAAAAAAGCTCATTTAGGACCTGCACTTACGAAGGGGGTAGGCAGCTGTATATCAGGGAGTAAACCTTCTGAGAATAAAAACAGCTGGAGCTTGTTAAGGTAATTACACAGGGGAAAGGATTATGTACTGTGAACTCCTCAGAAGAATCTGATTTGTGGTGAGGGGAGAGAGATAAAAGCTCATTTATGAACGACATGAACATGCTGCGTAGGTAGCTGTTTATCAGTAAATATCTCCACTGAGATTAACAAAAGCAGTAGCTTAATAAATTAAGTACTTCCTGGTATGGTTACTGTACTGGTAACTCCCCAAAAGAATCTGGATTGTGGTGAGGGAACTGAGAAAAAAGCTCATTTAGGACCTGCACTTACGAAGGGGGTAGGCAGCTGTATATCAGGGAGTAAACCTTCTGAGAATAAAAACAGCTGGACCTTGTTAAGGTAATTACACAGGGGAAAGGATAATGTACTGGGAACTCCTCAGAAGAATCTGATTTGTGGTGAGGGGAGAGAGATAAAAGCTCATTTAGGAACGACATGAACATGCTGCGTAGGAAGCTGTTTATCAGTAAATATCTCCACTGAGATTAAGAAAAGCAGTAGCTTAATAAATTAAGCACTTCCTGGTATGGTTACTGTACTGGTAACTCCCCAAAAGAATCTGGATCGTGGTGAGGGAACAGAGAAAAAAGCTCATTTAGGACCTGCACTTACGAAGGGGGTAGGCAGCTGTATATCAGGGAGTAAACCTTCTGAGAATAAAAACAGCTGGAGCTTGTTAAGGTAATTACACAGGGGAAAGGATAATGTACTGGGAACTCCTCTGAAGAATCTGTTTTGTGGTGAGGGGAGAGAGATAAAAGCTCCTTTAGGAACGACATGAACATGCTGCGTAGGTAGCTGTTTATCAGTAAATATCTCCACTGAGATTAAGAAAAGCAGTAGCTTAATAAATTAAGTACTTCCTTGTATGGTTACTGTACTGGTAAATCCACAAAAGAATCTGGATTGTGGTGAGGGAACAGAGAAAAAAGCTCATTTAGGACCTGCACTTACGAAGGGGGTAGGCAGTTTTATATCAGGGATTAAACCTTCTGAGAATAAAAACAGCTGGAGCTTGTTAAGGTAATTACACAGGGGAAAGGATAATGTACTGGGAACTCCTCAGAAGAATCTGATTTGTGGTGAGGTGAGAGAGATAAAAGCTCATTTAGGAACGACATGAACGTGCTGTGTAGGTAGCTGTTTATCAGTAAATATCTCCACTGAGATTAAGAAAAGCAGTAGCTTAATAAATTAAGTACTTCCTGGTATGGCTATTGTACTGGTAACTCCCCAAAAGAATCTGGATTGTGGTGAGGGAACAGAGAAAAAAGCTCATTTAGGACCTGCACTTACGAAGGGGGTAGGCAGCTGTATATCAGGGAGTAAACCTTCTGAGAATAAAAACAGCTGGAGCTTGTTAAGGTAATTACACAGGGGAAAGGATAATGTACTGGGAACTCCTCAGAAGAATCTGATTTGTGGTGAGGGGAGAGAGATAAAAGCTCATTTAGGAACGACATGAACATGCTGCGTAGGTAGCTGTTTATCAGTAAATATCTCCACTGAAATTAAGAAAAGCAGTAGTTTAATAATTTAAGTACTTCCTGGTATGGTTACTGTACTGGTAACTCCCCAAAAGAATCTGGATTGTGGTGAAGGAACAGAGAAAAAAGCTCATTTAGGACCTGCACTTACGAAGGGGGTAGGCAGCTGTATATCAGGGAGTAAACCTACTGACAATAAAAACAGCTGGACCTTGTTAAGGTAATTACACAGGGGAAAGGATAATGTACTGGGAACTCCTCAGAAGAATCTGATTTGTGGTGAGGTGAGAGAGATAAAAGCTCATTTAGGAACGACATGAACGTGCTGTGTAGGTAGCTGTTTATCAGTAAATATCTCCACTGAGATTAAGAAAAGCAGTAGCTTAATAAATTAAGTACGTCCTGGTATGGTTATTGTACTGGTAACTCCCCAAAAGAATCTGGATCGTGGTGAGGGAACAGAGAAAAAAGCTCATTTAGGACCTGCACTTACGAAGGGGGTAGGCAGCTGTATATCAGGGAGTAAACCTTCTGAGACTAAAAACAGCTGGAGCTTGTTAAGGTAATTACACAGGGGAAAGGATAATGTACTGTGAACTCCTCAGAAGAATCTGATTTGTGGTGAGGGGAGAGAGATAAAAGCTCATTTATGAACGACATGAACATGCTGCGTAGGTAGCTGTTTATCAGTAAATATCTCCACTGAGATTAACAAAAGCAGTAGCTTAATAAATTAAGTACTTCCTGGTATGGTTACTGTACTGGTAACTCCCCAAAAGAATCTGGATTGTGGTGAGGGAACTGAGAAAAAAGCTCATTTAGGACCTGCACTTACGAAGGGGGTAGGCAGCTGTATATCAGGGAGTAAACCTTCTGAGAATAAAAACAGCTGGACCTTGTTAAGGTAATTACACAGGGGAAAGGATAATGTACTGGGAACTCCTCAGAAGAATCTGATTTGTGGTGAGGGGAGAGAGATAAAAGCTCATTTAGGAACGACATGAACATGCTGCGTAGGAAGCTGTTTATCAGTAAATATCTCCACTGAGATTAAGAAAAGCAGTAGCTTAATAAATTAAGCACTTCCTGGTATGGTTACTGTACTGGTAACTCCCAAAAAAAATCTGGATCGTGGTGAGGGAACAGAGAAAAAAGCACATTTAGGACCTGCACTTACGAAGGGGGTAGGCAGCTGTATATCAGGTAGTAAACCTTCTGAGAATAAAAACAGCTGGAGCTTGTTAAGGTAATTACACAGGGGAAAGGATAATGTACTGGGAACTCCTCAGAAGACTCTGATTTGTGGTGAGGGGTGAGAGATAAAAGCTCATTTAGGAACGACATGAACATGCTGCGTAGGTAGCTGTTTATCAGTAAATATCTCCACTGAGATTAAGAAAAGCAGTAGCTTAATAAATTAAGTACTTCCTGGTATGGTTACTGTACTGGTAACTCCCCAAAAGAATCTGGATTGTGGTGAGGGAACTGAGAAAAAAGCTCATTTAGGACCTGCACTTACGAAGGGGGTAGGCAGCTATATATCAGGGAGTAAACCTTCTGAGAATAAAAGCAGCTGGAGCTTGTTAAGGTAATTACACAAGGGAAAGGATAATGTACTGATAACTCCTCAGAAGAATCTGATTTGTGGTGAGGGAGAGAGATTAAAGCTCATTTAGGAACGACATGAACATGCTGCGTAGGTAGCTGTTTATCAGTAAATATCTCCACTGAGTTTAAGAAAAGCAGTTGCTTAATAAATTAAGTACTTCCTGGTATGGTTACTGTACTGGTAACTCCCCAAAAGAATCTGGATTGTGGTGAGGGAACAGCGAAAAAAGCTCATTTAGTACCTTCTCTTACGAAGGGGGTAGGCAGCTGTATATCACTTAGTAAACCTTCTGAGAATAAAAACAGCTGGAGCTTGTTAAGGTAATTACACAGGGGAAAGGATAATGTACTGGGAACTCGTCAGAAGAATCTGATTTGTGGTGCGGGGAGAGAGATAAAAGCTCATTTATGAATGAGATGAACATGCTGCGTAGGTAGCTATTTATCAGTAAATATCTCCATTGAGATTAAGAAAAGCAGTAGTTTAATAAATTAAGTACTTCCTGGTATGGTTACTGTACTGGTAACTCCCCAAAAGAATCTGGATTGTGGTGAGGGAACAGAGAAAAAAGCTCATTTAGGACCGGCACTTACGAAGGGGGTAGTCAGCTGTATATCAGGGGGTAAACCTTCTCAGAATAAAAACAGCTGGAGCTTGTTAAGGTAATTACACAGGGGAAAGGATAATGTACTGGGAACTCCTCAGAAGAATCTGATTTGTGTTGAGGGCAGAGAGATACAATCTCATTTAGGAACGACATGAACATGCTGTGTAGGTAGCTGTTTATCAGTAAATATCTCCACTGAGATTAAGAAAAGCAGTAGCTTTATAAATTAAGTACTTCCTGGTGTGGTTACTGTACTGGTTACTCCCCAAAAGAATCTGGATTGTGGTGAGGGAACAGAGAAAAAAGCTCATTTAGGACCTTCACTTACGAAGGGGTAGGCAGCTGTATATCAGGGAGTAAACCTTCTGAGAATAAAAACAGCTGGAGCTTGTTAAGGTAATTACACAGGGGAAAGGATAATGTACTGGGAACTCCTCAGAAGAATCTGATTTGTGGTGAGGGGAGAGAGATAAAAGCTCATTTAGGAATGAGATGAACATGCTGCATACGTAGCTGTTTATCTGGAAATATCTCCACTGAGATTAAGAAAAGCAGTAGCTTAATAAATTAAGTACTTCCTGGTACGGATACTGTACTGGTAACTCCCCAAAAGAATCTGGATTGTGGTGAGGGAACAGAGAAAAAAGCTCATTTAGGAACGACATGAACATGCTGTGTAGGTAGCTGTTTATCAGTAAATATCTCCACTGAGAATAAGAAAAGCAGTAGCTTAATAAATTAAGTACTTCCTGGTATGGTTACTGTACTGGTAACTCCCCAAAAGAATCTGGATTGTGGTGAGGGAACAGAGAAAAAAGCTCATTTAGGACCTGCACTTACGAAGGGGGTAGGCAGCTGTATATCAGGGAGTAAACCTTCTGAGAATAAAAACAGCTGGAGCTTGTTAAGGTAATTACACAGGGGAAAGGATAATGTACTGGGAACTCCTCAGAAGAATCTGATTTGTGGTGAGGTGAGAGAGATAAAAGCTCATTTAGGAACGACATGAACATGCTGCGTACGTAGCTGCTTATCAGTAAATATCTCCAATGAGATTAAGAAAAGCAGTAGCTTAATAAATTAAGTACTTCCTGCTATGGTTACTGTACTGGTAACTCCCAAAAAGAATCTGGATTGTGGTGAGGGAACAGAGAAAAAAGCTCATTTAGGACCTGCACTTACGAAGGGGTTAGGCAGCTGTATATCAGGGAGTAAACCGTCTCAGAATAAAAACAGCTGGAGCTTGTTAAGGTAATTACACAAGGGAAAGGATAATGTACTGGGAACTCCTAAAAGAATCTGAATTGTGGTGAGGGGAGAGAGATAAAAGCTCATTTAGGAACGACATGAACATGCTGCGTACGTAGCTGTTTATCAGTAAATATCTCCACTGAGATTAAGAAAAGCAGTAGCTTAATAAATTAAGTACTTCCTGGTATTGTTACTGTACTGGTAAATCCCCTAAAGAATCTGGATTGTGGTGAGGGAACAGAGAAAAAAGTTCATTTATAACCTGCACTTACGAAGGGGGTAGGCAGTTGTATATCAGGGAGTTAAACTTCTGAGAATAAAAATAACTGGAGCTTGTTAAGGTAATTACACAGGGGAAAGGATAATGTACTGGAAACTCCTCAGAAGAATCTGATTTGTGGTGAGGGGAGAGAGATAAAAGCTCATTTAGGAACGACATGAACATTCTGCGTAGGTAGCTGTTAATCAGTAAATATCTCCACTGAGATTAAGAAAAGCAGTAGCTTAATAAATTAAGTACTTCCTGGTATGGATACTGTACTGGTAACTCCCCAAGAGAATCTGGATTGTGGTGAGGGAACAGAGAAAAAAGCTCATTTAGGACCTGCACTTACGAAGGTGGTAGGCAGCTGTATATCACTTAGTAAACCTTCTGAGAATAAAAACAGCTGGAGCTTGTTAATGTAATTACAAAGGTGAAAGGATAATGTACTGGGAACTCCTCAGAAGAATCTGAATTGTGGTGAGGGGAGAGAGATAAAAGCTCATTTAGGAACGACATGAACATGCTGCGTAGGTAGCTGTTTATCAGTAAATATCTCCACTGAGATTAAAAAAAGCAGTAGCTTAATAAATTAAGTACTTCCTGTTATGGTTACTGTACTGGTAACTCCCCAAAAGAATCTGGATCGTGGTGAGGGATTAGAGAAAAAAGCTCATTTAGGACCTGCACTTACGAAGGGGGTAGGCAGCTGTATATCAGGGAGTAAACCTTCTGAGAATAAAAACAGCTGGAGCTTGTTAAGGTAATTACACAGGGGAAAGGATAATGTACTGTGAACTCCTCAGAAGAATCTGATTTGTGGTGAGGGGAGAGAGATAAAAGCTCATTTAGGAACGACATGAACATGCTGCGTAGGTAGCTGTTTATCAGTAAATATCTCCACTGAGATTAACAAAAGCAGTAGCTTAATAAATTAAGTACTTCCTGGTATGGTAACTGTACTGGTAACTCCCCAAAAGAATCTGGATTGTGGTGAGGGAACTGAGATAAAAGCTCATTTAGGACCTGCACTTACGAAGGGGGTAGGCAGCTGTATATCAGGGAGTAAACCTTCTGAGAATAAAAACAGCTGGAGCTTGTTAAGGTAATTACACAGGGGAAAGGATAATGTACTGGGAACTCCTCAGAAGAATCTGATTTTTGGTGAGGGGAGAGAGATAAAAGCTCATTTAGGAACGACATGAACATGCTGCGTAGGAAGCTGTTTATCAGTAAATATCTCCACTGAGATTAAGAAAAGCAGTAGCTTAATAAATTAAGTACTTCCTGGTATGGTTACTGTACTGGTAACTCCCCAAAAGAATCTGGATCGTGGTGAGGGAACAGAGAAAAAAGGTCATTTAGGACCTGCACTTACGAAGGGGGTAGGCAGCTGTATATCAGGGAGTAAACCTTCTGAGACTAAAAACAGCTGGAGCTTGTTAAGGTAATTACACAGGGGAAAGGATAATGTACTGGGAACTCCTCAGAAGACTCTGATTTGTGGTGAGGGGTGAGAGATAAAAGCTCATTTAGGAACGACATGAACATGCTGCGTAGGTAGCTGTTTATCAGTAAATATCTCCACTGAGATTAAGAAAAGCAGTAGCTTAATAAATTAAGTACTTCCTGGTATGGTTACTGTACTGGTAACTCCCCAAAAGAATCTGGATTGTGGTGAGGGAACTGAGAAAAAAGCTCATTTAGGACCTGCACTTACGAAGGGGGTAGGCAGCTATATATCAGGGAGTAAACCTTCTGAGAATAAAAGCAGCTGGAGCTTGTTAAGGTAATTACACAAGGGAAAGGATAATGTACTGATAACTCCTCAGAAGAATCTGATTTGTGGTGAGGGAGAGAGATTAAAGCTCATTTAGGAACGACATGAACATGCTGCGTAGGTAGCTGTTTATCAGTAAATATCTCCACTGAGTTTAAGAAAAGCAGTAGCTTAATAAATTAAGTACTTCCTGGTATGGTTACTGTACTGGTAACTCCCCAAAAGAATCTGGATTGTTGTGAGGGAACAGCGAAAAAAGCTCATTTAGTACCTTCTCTTACGAAGGGGGTAGGCAGCTGTATATCACTTAGTAA
This sequence comes from Perognathus longimembris pacificus, assembly GCF_023159225.1. Lineage (NCBI taxonomy): Eukaryota > Metazoa > Chordata > Mammalia > Rodentia > Heteromyidae > Perognathus > Perognathus longimembris. Next base: position 8,664 of record NW_025957378.1, on the reverse strand, counting down.
ACCTTCTGAGAATAAAAACAGCTGGACCTTGTTAAGGTTATTACACAGGGGAAAGGATAATGTACTGGGAACTCCTCTGAAGAATCTGAATTGTGGTGAGGGGAGAGAGAAAAAAGCTCATTTAGGAACGACATGAACTTGCTGCGTATGTAGCTGTTTATCAGTAAATATCTCCACTGAGATTAAGAAAAGCAGTAGCTTAATAAATTAAGTACTTCCTGGTATGGTTACTGTACTGGTAACTCCCCAAGAGGATCTGGATTGTGGTGAGGGAACAGAGAAAAAAGCTCATTTAGGACCTGCACTTACGAAGGGGGTAGGCAGCTGTATATCAGGGAGTAAACCTTCTGTGAATAAAAACAGCTGGAGCTTGTTAAGGTAATTACACAGTGGAAAGGATAATGTACTGGGAACTCCTCAGAAGAATCTGAATTGTGGTGAGGGGAGAGAGATAAAAGCTCATTTAGGAACGACATGAACATGCTGCGTACGTAGCTGTTTATCAGTAAATATCTCCACTGAGATTAAGAAAAGCAGTAGCTTAATAAATTAAGTACTTCCTGGTATGGTTACTGTACTGGTAACTCCCCAAAAGAATCTGGATCGTGGTGAGGGAACAGAGAAAAAAGCTCATTTAGGACCTGCACTTACGAAGGGGGTGGGCAGCTGTATATCAGGGAGTAATCCTTCTGAGAATAAAAACAGCTGGAGCTTGTTAAGGTAATTACACAGGGGAAAGGATAATGTACTGTGAACTCCTCAGAAGAATCTGATTTGTGGTGAGGGGAGAGAGATAAAAGCTCATTTAGGAACGACCTGACCATGCTGCGTAGGTAGCTGTTTATCAGTAAATATCTCCACTGAGATTAAGAAAAGCAGTAGCTTAATAAATTAAGTACTTCCTGGTATGGTTACTGTACTGGTAACTCCCCAAAAGAATCTGGATTGTGGTGAGGGAACTGAGAAAAAAGCTCATTTAGGACCTGCACTTACGAAGGGGGTAGGCAGCTGTATATCAGGGAGTAAACCTTCTGAGAATAAAAACAGCTGGACCTTGTTAAGGTAATTACACAGGGGAAAGGATAATGTACTGGGAACTCCTCTGAAGAATCTGATTTGTGGTGAGGGGAGAGAGATAAAAGCTCATTTAGGAACGACATGAACATGCTGCGTACGTAGCTGTTTATCAGTAAATATGTCCACTGAAATTAAGAAAAGCAGTACCTTAATAAATTAAGTACTTCCTGGTATGGTTACTGTACTGGTAACTCCCCAAAAGAATCTGGATTGTGGTGAGGGAATAGAGAAAAAAGCTCAATTAGGACCTGCACTTACGAAGGGGGTAGGCCGCTGTATATCAGGGAGTAAACCTTCTGAGAATAAAAACAGCTGGAGATTGTTAAGGTAATTACACAGAGGAAAGGATAATGTACTGGGAACTCCTCAGAAGAATCTGATTTGTGGTGAGGGGAGAGAGATAAAAGCTCATTTAGGAACGACATGAACATGCTGCGTAGGTAGCTGTTTATCAGTAAATTTGTCCACTGAAATTAAGAAAAGCAGTAGCTTAATAAATTAAGTACTTCCTGGTATGGTTACTGTATTGGTAACTCCCCAAAAGAATCTGGATTGTGGTGAGGGAACAGAGAAAAAAGCTCATTTAGGACCTGCACTTACGAAGGGGGTAGGCAGCTGTATATCAGGGAGTAAACCTTCTGAGAATAAAATCAGCTGGAGCTTGTTAACATAATTACACAGGGGAAAGAATAATGTACTGGGAACTCCTCAGAAGAATCTGATTTGTGGTGAGGGGAGAGAGATAAAAGCTCATTTAGGAACGACATGAACATGCTGCGTAGGTAGCTGTTTATCAGTAAATATCTCCACTGAGATTAAGAAAAGCAGTAGCTTAATAAATTAAATACTTCCTGGTATGGTTACTGTACTGGTAACTCCCCAAAAGAATCTGGATTGTGGTGAGGGAACAGAGAAAAAAGCTCAGTTAGGACCTGCACTTACGAAGGGGGTAGGCAGCTGTATATCAGGGAGTAAACCTTCTGAGAATAAAAACAGCTGGAGCTTGTTAAGGTAATTACACAGGGGAAAGGATAATGTACTGGGAACTCCTCAGAAGAATCTGATTTGTGGTGAGGGGAGAGAGATAAAAGCTCATTTAGGAACGACATGAACATGCTGCGTAGGAAGCTGTTTATCAGTAAATATCTCCACTGAGATTAAGAAAAGCAGTAGCTTAATAAATTAAGTACTTCCTGGTATGGTTACTGTACTGGTAACTCCCCAAAAGAATCTGGATCGTGGTGAGGGAACAGAGAAAAAAGCTCATTTAGGACCTGCACTTACGAAGGGGGTAGGCAGCTGTATATCAGGGAGTAAACCTTCTGAGAATAAAAACAGCTGGAGCTTGTTAAGGTAATTACACAGGGGAAAGGATAATGTACTGGGAACTCCTCAGAAGACTCTGATTTGTGGTGAGGGGTGAGAGATAAAAGCTCATTTAGGAACGACATGAACATGCTGCGTAGGTAGCTGTTTATCAGTAAATATCTCCACTGAGATTAAGAAAAGCAGTAGCTTAATAAATTAAGTACTTCCTGGTATGGTTACTGTACTGGTAACTCCCCAAAAGAATCTGGATTGTGGTGAGGGAACTGAGAAAAAAGCTCATTTAGGACCTGCACTTACGAAGGGGGTAGGCAGCTATATATCAGGGAGTAAACCTTTTGAGAATAAAAGCAGCTGGAGCTTGTTAAGGTAATTACACAAGGGAAAGGATAATGTACTGATAACTCCTCAGAAGAATCTGATTTGTGGTGAGGGAGAGAGATTAAAGCTCATTTAGGAACGACATGAACATGCTGCGTAGGTAGCTGTTTATCAGTAAATATCTCCACTGAGTTTAAGAAAAGCAGTAGCTTAATAAATTAAGTACTTCCTGGTATGGTTACTGTACTGGTAACTCCCCAAAAAATCTGGATTGTTGTGAGGGAACAGCGAAAAAAGCTCATTTAGTACCTTCTCTTACGAAGGGGGTAGGCAGCTGTATATCACTTAGTAAACCTTCTGAGAATAAAAACAGCTGGAGCTTGTTAAGGTAATTACACAGGGGAAAGGATAATGTACTGGGAACTCCTCTGAAGAATCTGAATTGTGGTGAGGGGAGAGAGATAAAAGCTCATTTAGGAACGACATGAACTTGCTGCGTAGGTAGCTGTTTATCAGTAAATATCTCCACTGAGATTAAGAAAAGCAGTAGCTTAATAAATTAAATACTTCCTGGTATGGTTACTGTACTGGTAACTCCCCAAGAGGATCTGGATTGTGGTGAGGGAACAGAGAAAAAAGCTCATTTAGGACCTGCACTTACGAAGGGGGTAGGCAGCTGTATATCAGGGAGTAAACCTTCTGAGAATAAAAACAGCTGGAGCTTGTTAAGGTAATTACACAGTGGAAAGGATAATGTACTGGGAACTCCTCAGAAGAATCTGAATTGTGGTGAGGGGAGAGAGATAAAAGCTCATTTAGGAACGACATAAACATGCTGCGTAGGTAGCTGTTTATCAGTAAATATCTCCACTGAGATTAAGAAAAGCAGTAGCTTAATAAATTAAGTACTTCCTGGTATGGTTACTGTACTGGTAACTCCCCAAAAGAATCTGGATCGTGGTGAGGGAACAGAGAAAAAAGCTCATTTAGGACCTGCACTTACGAAGGGGGTAGGCAGCTGTATATCAGGGAGTAAACCTTCTGAGAATAAAAACAGCTGGAGCTTGTTAAGGTAATTACACAGGGGAAAGGATAATGTACTGTGAACTCCTCAGAAGAATCTGATTTGTGGTGAGGGGAGAGAGATAAAAGCTCATTTAGGAACGACATGACCATGCTGCGTAGGTAGCTGTTTATCAGTAAATATCTCCACTGAGATTAACAAAAGCAGTAGCTTAATAAATTAAGTACTTCCTGGTATGGTTACTGTACTGGTAACTCCCCAAAAGAATCTGGATTGTGGTGAGGGAACTGAGAAAAAAGCTCATTTAGGACCTGCACTTACGAAGGGGGTAGGCAGCTGTATATCAGGGAGTAAACCTTCTGAGAATAAAAACAGCTGGACCTTGTTAATGTAATTACACAGGGGAAAGGATAATGTACTGGGAACTCCTCTGAAGAATCTGAATTGTCGTGAGGGGAGAGAGATAAAAGCTCATTTAGGAACGACATGAACTTGCTGCGTAGTTAGCTGTTTATCAGTAAATATCTCCACTGAGATTAAGAAAAGCAGTAGCTTAATAAATTAAGTACTTCCTGGTATGGTTACTGTACTGGTAACTCCCCAAAAGAATCTGGATTGTGGTGAGGGAATAGAGAAAAAAGCTCAATTAGGACCTACACTTACGAAGGGGGTAGGCAGCTGTATATCAGGGAGTAAACCTTCTGAGAATAAAAACAGCTGGAGATTGTTAAGGTAATTACACAGGGGAAAGGATAATGTACTGGGAACTCCTCAGAAGAATCTGATTTGTGGTGAGGGGAGAGAGATAAAAGCTCATTTAGGAACGACATGAACATGCTGCGTAGGTAGCTGTTTATCAGTAAATATGTCCACTGAAATTAAGAAAAGCAGTAGCTTAATAAATTAAATACTTCCTGGTATGGTTACTGTACTGGTAACTCCCCAAAAGAATCTGGATTGTGGTGAGGGAACAGAGAAAAAAGCTCATTTAGGACCTGCACTTACGAAGGGGGTAGGCAGCTGTATATCAGGGAGTAAACCTTCTGAGAATAAAATCAGCTGGAGCTTGTTAACATAATTACACAGGGGAAAGAATAATGTACTGCGAACTCCTCAGAAGAATCTGATTTGTGGTGAGGGGAGAGAGATAAAAGCTCACTTAGGAACGACATGAACATGCTGCGTAGGTAGCTGTTTATCAGTAAATATCTCCACTGAGATTAAGAAAAGCAGTAGCTTAATAAATTAAATACTTCCTGGTATGGTTACTGTACTGGTAACTCCCCAAAAGAATCTGGATTGTGGTGAGGGAACAGAGAAAAAAGCTCAGTTAGGACCTGCACTTACGAAGGGGGTAGGCAGCTGTATATCAGGGAGTAAACCTTCTGAGAATAAAAACAGCTGGAGCTTGTTAAGGTAATTACACAGGGGAAAGGATAATGTACTGGGAACTCCTCAGAAGAATCTGATTTTTGGTGAGGGGAGAGAGATAAAAGCTCATTTAGGAACGACATGAACATGCTGCGTAGGTAGCTGTTTATCAGTAAATATCTCCACTGAGATTAAGAAAAGCAGTAGCTTAATAAATTAAGTACTTCCTGGTATGGTTACTGTACTGTTAACTCCCCAAAAGAATCTGGATTGTGGTGAGGGAACAGAGAAAAAAGCTCATTTAGGACCTGCACTTACGAAGGGGGTAGGCAGCTGTATATCAGGGAGTAAACCTTCTGAAAATAAAAACAGCTGGAGCTTGTTTAGGTAATTATACAGGGGAAAGGATAATGTACTGCGAACTCCTCAGAAGAATCTGATTTGTGGTGAGGGGAGAGAGTTAAAAGCTCATTTAGGAACGACATGAACATGCTGTGTAGGTAGCTGTTTATCAGTAAATATCTCCACTGAGATTAAGAAAAGCAGTAGCTGAATAAACTAAGTTCTTCCTGGTATGGTTACTGTACTGGTAACTCCCCAAAAGAATCTGGAGTGTGGTGAGGGAACAGAGAAAAAAGCTCATTGAGGACCTGCACTTACGAAGGGGGTAGGCAGCTGTATATCAGGGAGTAAACCTTCTGAGAATAAAAACAGCTGGAGCTCGTTAAGGTAATTACACAGGGGAAAGTATAATGTACTGGGAACTCCTCAGAAGAATCTGATTTGTGGTGAGGGGAGAGAGATAAAAGCTCTTTTAGGAACGACATGAACATGCTGCGTAGGTAGCTGTTTATCAGTAAATATCTCCACTGAGGTTAAGAAAAGCAGTAGCTTCAAATCAAAGAAAGGGTGCACAAATGGGACTGCATCAAACTCCAGAGCTTCTGCACGGCAAAGTACATAGCTCTCAAGATAAACAGAAAGCCCACAGACTGGGAGAAGATCTTTACCGGACATTCAACAGACAAAGGCCTCATCTCTAAAATATATGCAGAACTAAAAAAATTACCTTCTTCCAAAACAAAACTGCAAAGAACCAATAGCCCCCTCATCAAGTGGGCTAAAGACTTACAAAGAAACTTCTCTGATGAGGAAATGAGTATGGCCAATAGACATATGAAAAAATGCTCTACATCACTGGCCATAAAGGAAATGCAAATCAAAACAACATTGAGATTCCATCTCACCCCAGCAAGAATGTCATATATCAAGAAAACTAATAATAACAATTGTTGGAGGGGATGTGGCCAAAAGGGAACACTACTTCATTGTTGGTGGAAATTTAAACTGGTTCAGCCACTCTGGCAAGCAGTATGGAGATTCCTCAGAAGGCTCAATATAGAACTCCCCTATGACCCAGCAGCCCCACTGTTGGGTATCTATCCAAAAGCCCACAAACAAAATCACAGTAATGCCACCAGCACAACAATGTTCATCGCAGCACAATTTGTCATAGCGAGAAGCTGGAACCAACCCAGATGCCCCTCCATAGATGAATGGATCAGGAAAATGTGGTACATTTACACAATGGAATTTTATGCCTCTATCAGAAAGAATGACATTGTTCCATTTGTAAGGAAATGGAAGGACTTGGAAAAAGTTATACTAAGTGAAGTGAGCCAGACCCAAAGAAACATGGACTCTATGGCCTCCCTTATTGGGAATAATTAGTACAGGTTTAGGCAAGCCATAGCAGAGCATCACAAGGCCCAATAGGTATACTCTTAGAAACACATAAGATGATGCTAATTGAAATGAACTCCATGTTATGGAAACAAGTGATATATCAGAGTTGTAACTACTTTCAATGTCCTATGTGTATGTGTAGTTTCTATTATTGATAATGTTTTGTATCACCTTCCTATGTTTGTACCTACACTATCTCTGTAATCTTATCTGAGTATATTGGAAACCGTGTTTACTGGTATTGGAAGTAGGAAATTCAAAGGGAATACCAAATGCGAGAGACACAGGGTAAAAAAAAAGAAATAACTACAAAAGCAGTACTTGCAAAACTGTTTGGTGTAAGTGAACTGAACACCTGGGGGGGGAGGGAAAGGGAGGGAGGGAGAGGGCATGAAGGACAAGGCAACAAACATACAAGAAATGTATGCAATGCCCAACGTATGATACTGTAACCTTTCTGTACGTCAGTTTGATAATAAAAATTTGAGAAAAAAAATAAAAAAAAGAAAAGCAGTAGCTTAATAAATTAAGTACTTCCTGGTATGGTTACTGTACTGGTAACTCCCCAAAAGAATCTGGATTGTGGTGAGGGAACAGAAAAAAAGCTCATTTAGGAACGACATCAACATGCTGCGTTGGTATCTGTTTATCAGTAAATATCTCCACTGAGATTAAGAAAAGAAATAGCTTAATAAATTAAGTACTTCCTGGTATGGTTACTGTACTGGAAACTCCCCAAAAGAATCTGGATTTTGGTGAGGGAACAGAGAAAAAAGCTCATTTAAGACCTGCACTTACGAATGGGGTATGCAGCTGCATATCAGGGAGTATACCTTATGAGAATAAAAACAGCTGGAGCTTGTTAAGGTAATTACACAGGGGAAAGGATAATATACTGGGAACTCCTCAGAATATCTGATTTGTGGTGAGGGGAGAGACATAAAAGCTCATTTAGGAACGACATGAACATGCAGCATACGTAGCTGTTTATCAGCAAATATCTCCACTGAGATTAAGAAAAGCAGTAGCTTAATAAATTAAGTATTTCCTGGTATGGGTACTGTACTGGTAACTCCAGAAAAGAATCTGGATTGTGGTGAGGGAACAGAGAAAAAAGCTCCTTTAGGACCTGCACTTACGAAGGGGGTAGGCAGCTGTATATCAGGGAGTAAACCTTCTGAGAATAAAAACAGCTGGAGCTTGTTAAGGTAATTACACAGGGGAAAGGATAATGTACTGGGAACTCCTCAGAAGAATCTGATTTGTGGTGAGGGGAGAGAGATAAAAGCTCATTGAGGAACGACATGAACATGCTGCGTACGTAGCTGTTTATCAGTAAATATCTCCACTGAGATTAAGAAAAGCAGTAGCTTAATAAATTAAGTACTTCAGGTATGGTTACTGTATTCTTAACTCCCCAAAAGAATCTGGATTGTGGTGAGGGAACAGAGAAAAAAGCTCATTTAGGACCTGCACTTACGAAGGGGGTAGGAAACAGTATATCAGGGAGTATACCTTCTGAGAATAAAACAGCTGGAGTTTGTTAAGGTAATTACACAGGGGAATGGATCATGTACTGGGAACTCCTCAGAAGAATCTGATTTGTGGTGAGGGGAGAGAGATAAAAGCTGATTTAGGAACGACATGAACATGCTGCCTAGGTAGCTGTTTATCAGTAAATATCTCCACTGAGATTAAGAAAAGCAGTAGCTTAATAAATTAAGTACTTCCTGGTATGGTTACTGTACTGGTAACTCCCCCAAAGAATCTGGATTGTGGTGAGGGAACAGAGAAAAAAG
>NW_025957377.1:0-48378 GCF_023159225.1 Perognathus longimembris pacificus | reverse complement strand
CGCCGCATGTTCATGTCGTTCCTAAAGGAGCTTTTATCTCTCTCCCCTCACCACAAATCAGATTCTTCAGAGGTATTCCCAGTACATTATCCTTTCCCCTGTGTAATTACCTTAACAAGCTCCAGCTGTTTTTATTCAAAGAAGGTTTACTAAGTGATATACAGCTGCCTACCCCCTTCGTAAGAGAAGGTACTAAATGAGCTTTTTTCGATGTTCCCTCACCACAATCCAGATTCTTTTGGGGAGTTACCAGTACAGTAACCATACCAGGAAGTACTTAATTTATTAAGCTACTGCTTTTCTTAAACTCAGTGGAGATATTTACTGATAAACAGCTACCTACGCAGCATGTTCATGTCGTTCCTAAATGAGCTTTAATCTCTCTCCCTCACCACAAATCAGATTCTTCTGAGGAGTTATTAGTACATTATCCTTTCCCTTGTGTAATTACCTTAACAAGCTCCAGCTGTTTTTATTCTCAGAAGGTTTACTCCCTGATATACAGCTGCCTACCCCCTTCGTAAGTGCAGGTCCTAAATGAGCTTTATTCTCTGTTCCCTCACCACAATCCAGATTCTTTTGGGGAGTAACCAGTACAGTAACCATACCAGGAAGTACTTAATTTATAAAGCTACTGCTTTTCTTAATCTCAGTGGAGATATTTACTGATAAACAGCTACCTACACAGCATGTTCATGTCGTTCCTAAAGGAGCTTTTATCTCTCTCCCCTCACCACAAATCAGATTCTTCAGAGGAGTTCCCAGTACATTATCCTTTCCCCTGTGTAATTACCTTAACAAGCTCCAGCTGTTTTTATTCTCAGACGGTTTACTAAGTGATATACAGCTGCCTACCCCCTTCGTAAGAGAAGGTACTAAATGAGCTTTTTTCGCTGTTCCCTCACCACAATCTAGATTCTTTTGGGGAGTTACCAGTACAGTACCCATACCAGGAAGTACTTAATTTATTAAGCTACTGCTTTTCTTAAACTCAGTGGAGATATTTACTGATAAACAGCTACCTACTCAGCATGTTCATGTCGTTCCTAAATGAGCTTTAATCTCTCTCCCTCACCACAAATCAGATTCTTCTGAGGAGTTATCAGTACATTATCCTTTCCCTTGTGTAATTACCTTAACAAGCTCCAGCTGTTTTTATTCTCAGAAGGTTTACTCCCTGATATACAGCTGCCTACCCCCTTCGTAAGTGCAGGTCCTAAATGAGCTTTTTTCTCTGTTCCCTCACCACAATCCAGATTCTTTTGGGGAGTTACCAGTACAGTAACCATACCAGGAAGTACTTAATTTATTAAGCTACTGCTTTTCTTAATTTCAGTGGACATATTTACTGATAAACAGCTACCTACGCAGCATGTTCATGTCGTTCCTAAATGAGCTTTTATCTCTCTCCCCTCACCACAAATCAGATTCTTCTGAGGAGTTCCCAGTACATTATCCTTTCCCCTTTGTAATTACCTTAACAAGCTCCAGCTGTTTTTATTCTCAGAAGGTTTACTCCCTGATATACAGCTGCCTACCCCCTTCGTAAGTGCAGGTCCTAATGAGCTTTTTTCTCTATTCCCTCACCACAATCCAGATTCTTTTGGGGAGTTACCAGTACAGTAACCATACCAGGAAGTACTTAATTTATTAAGCTACTGCTTTTCTTAATCTCAGTGGAGATATTTACTGATAAACAGCTACCTATGCAGCAAGTTCATGTCGTTCCTAATGAGCTTTTATCTCTCTCCCCTCACCACAAATCAGATTCTTCTGAGGAGTTCACAGTACATTATCCTTTCCCCTGTGTAATTACCTTAACAAGCTCCAGCTGTTTTTGTTCTCAGAAGGTTTATTCCCTGATATACAGCTGCCTACCCCCTTCGTAAGTGCAGGTCCTAAATGAGCTTTTTTCTCTGTTCCTTCACCACAATCCAGATTCTTTTGGGGAGTTACCAGTACAGTAACCATACCAGGAAGTACTTAATTTATTAAGCTACTGCTTTTCTTAATCTCAGTGGAGATATTTACGGATAAACAGCTACCTACGCAGCATGTTCATGTCGTTCCTAAATGAGCTTTTATCTCTCTCCCCTCACCACAAATCAGATTCTTCTGAGGAGTTCCCAGTACATTATCCTTTCCCCTGTGTAATTACCTTAACAAGCTCCAGCTGTTTTTATTCTCAGAAGGTTTACTCCCTGATTTACAGCTGCCTACCCCCTTCGTAAGTGCAGGTCCTACATGAGCTTTTTTTCTCTGTTCCCTCACCACAATCCAGATTCTTTTGGGGAGTTACCAGTACAGTAACCATACCAGGAAGTACTTAATTTATTAAGCTACTGCTTTTCTTAATCTCAGTGGAGATATTTACTGATAAACAGCTACGTACACAGCATGTTCATGTCGTTCCTAAATGAGCTTTTATCTCTCTCCCCTCACCACAAATCAGATTCTTCTGAGGAGTTCCCAGTACATTATCCTTTCCCCTGTGTAATTACCTTAACAAGCTCCAGCTGTTTTTATTCTCAGAAGGTTTACTCCCTGATATACAGCTGCCTACCCCCTTGGTAAGTGCAGGTCCTAAATGAGCTTTTTTCTCTCTGTTCCCTCACCACGATCCAGATTCTTTTGGGGAGTTACCAGTACAGTAACCATACCAGGAAGTACTTAATTTATTAAGCTACTGCTTTTCTTAATCTCAGTGGAGATATTTACTGATAAACAGCTTCCTACGCAGCATGTTCATGTCGTTCCTAAATGAGCTTTTATCTCTCTCCCCTCACCACAAATCAGATTCTTCTGAGGAGTTCCCAGTACATTATCCTTTCCCCTGTGTAATTACCTTAACAAGGTCCAGCTGTTTTTTATTCTCAGAAGGTTTACTCCCTGATATACAGCTGCCTACCCCCTTCGTAAGTGCAGGTCCTAAATGAGCTTTTTTCTCTGTTCCCTCACCACAATCCAGATTCTTTTGGGAGTTACCAGTACAGTAACCATACCAGGAAGTACTTAATTTATTAAACTACTGCTTTTCTTAATTTCAATGGAGATATTTACTGATAAACAGCTACCTACCCAGCATGTTCATGTCGTTCCTAAATGAGCTTTTATCTCTCTCCCCTCACCACAAATCAGATTCTTCTGAGGAGTTCCCAGTACATTATCCTTTCCCCTGTGTAATTACCTTAACAAGCTCCAGCTGTTTTTATTCTCAGAAGGTTTACTCCCTGATATACAGCTGCCTACCCCCTTCGTAAGTGCAGGTCATAAATGAGCTTTTTTCTCTGTTCCCTCACCACAATCCAGATTCTTTTGGGGAGTTACCAGTACAGTAACCATACCAGGAAGTACTTAATTTATTAAGCTACTGCTTTTCTTAATCTCAGTGGAGATATTTACTGATAAACAGCTACCTACACAGCATGTTCATGTCGTTCCTAAATGAGCTTTTTATCTCTCTTACCTCACCACAAATTAGATTCTTCTGAGGAGTTCCCAGTACATTATCCTTTCCCCTCTTTAATTACCTTAACAAGCTCCAGCTGTTTTTATTCTCAGAAGGTTTAATCCCTGATATAATACTGCCTACCCCCTTCGTAAGTGCAAGTCCTAAATGAGCTTTTTTCTCTGTTCCCTCACCACAATCCAGATTCTTTTGTGGATTTACCAGTACAGTAACCATACAAGGAAGTACTTAATTTATTAAGCTACTGCTTTTCTTAATCTCAGTGGAGATATTTACTGATAAACAGCTACATATGCCGCATGTTCATGTCGTTCCTAAAGGAGCTTTTTTCTCTCTCCCCTCACCACAAATCAGATTCTTCAGAGGAGTTCCCAGTACATTATCCTTTCCCCTGTGTAATTACCTTAACAAGCTCCAGCTGTTTTTATTCTCAGAAGGTTTACTATGTGATATACAGCTGCCTACCCCCTTCGTAAGAGAAGGTACTAAATGAGCTTTTTTCGCTGTTCCCTCACCACAATCCAGATTCTTTTGGGGAGTTACCAGTACAGTAACCATACCAGGAAGTACTTAATTTATTAAGCTACTGCTTTTCTTAAACTCAGTGGAGATATTTACTGATAAACAGCTACCTACGCAGCATGTTCATGTCGTTCCTAAATGAGCTTTAATCTCTCTCCCTCACCACAAATCAGATTCTTCTGAGGAGTTATTAGTACATTATCCTTTCCATTGTGTAATTACCTTAACAAGCTCCAGCTGTTTTTTTCTCAGAAGGTTTACTCCCTGATATACAGCTGCCTACCCCCTTCGTAAGTGCAGGTCCTAAATGAGCTTTTTTCTCTGTTCCCTCACCACAATCAAGATTCTTTTGGGGAGTTACCAGTGCAGTAACCATACCAGGAAGTACTTAATTTATTAAGCTACTGCTTTTCTTAATCTCAGTGGAGATATTTACTGATAAAGAGCTACCTACGCAGCATGTTCATGTCGTTCCTAAATGAGCTTTTATCTCTCTCCCCTCACCACAAATCAGATTCTTCTGAGGAGTTCCCAGTACATTATCCTTTCCCCTGTGTAATTACCTTAACAAGCTCCAGCTGTTTTTATTCTCAGAAGGTTTACTCCCTGATATACAGCTGCCTACCCCCTTCGTAAGTGCAGGTCCTACATGAGCTTTTTTCTCTGTTCCCTCACCACAATCCAGATTCTCTTGGAGAGTTACCAGTACAGTAACCATACCAGGAAGTACTTAATTTATTAAGCTACTGCTTTTCTTAATCTCAGTGGAGATATTTACTGATAAACAGCTACCTACGCAGCATGTTCATGTCGTTCCTAAATGAGCTTTTATCTCTCTCCCCTCACCACAAATCAGATTCTTCTGAGGAGTTCCCAGTACATTATCCTTTCCCCTGTGTAATTACCTTAACAAGCTCCAGCTGTTTTTATTCTCAGAAGGTTTACTCCCTGATATACAGCTGCCTACCCGCTTCGTAAGTGCAGGTCCTAAATGAGCTTTTTTCTCTGTTCGTCATCACAATCCAGATTCTTTTGTGGAGTTACCAGAACAGTAACCATACCAGGAAGTACTTAATTTATTAAGCTACTGCTTTTCTTAATCTCAGTGGAGATATTTACTGATAAACAGCTACCTACGCAGCATGTTCATGTCGTTCCTAAATGAGCTTTTATCTCTCTCCCCTCACCACAAATCAGATTCTTCTGAGGAGTTCCTAGTGCATTATCCTTTCCCCTGTGTAATTACCTTAACAAGCTCCAGCTGTTTTTATTCTCAGAAGGTTTACTCCCTGATATACAGCTGCCTACCCCCTTCGTACGTGCAGGTCCTAAATGAGCTTTTTTCTCTGTTCCCTCACCACAATCCGGATTATTTTGGGGAGTTACCAGTACAGTAACCATACCAGGAAGTACTTAATTTATTAAGCTACTGCTTTTCTTAATCTCAGTGGAGATATTTACTGATAAACAGCTACCTACGCAGCATTTTCATGTCGTACCTAAATGAGCTTTTATCTCTCTCCCCTCACCACAAATCAGATTCTTCTGAGGAGTCTCCAGTACATTATCCTTTCCCCTGTGTAATTACCTTAACAAGCTCCAGCTGTTTTTATTCTCAGAAGTTTTACTCCCTAATATACAGCTGCCTAACCCCTTCGTAAGTGCAGGTCCTAAATGAGCTTTTTTCTCTTTTCCGCCACCACAATCCAGATTCTTTTGGGGAGTTACCAGTACAGTAACCATACCAGGAAGTACGTAATTTATTAAGCTACTGCTTTTCTAAATCTCAGTGGAGATATTTACTGATAAACAGTTACCTACGCAGCATGTTCATGTCGTTCCTAAATGAGCTTTTATCTCTCTCCCCTCACCACAAATCAGATTCTTCTGAGGAGGTCCCAGTACATTATCCTTTCCCCTGTGTAATTACCTTAACAAGCTCCAGCTGTTTTTATTCTCAGAAGGTTTACTCCCTGATATACAGCTGCCTACCCCCCTTCGTAAGTGCAGTTCCTAAATGAGCTTTTTTCTCTGTTCCCTCACCACAATCCAGATTCTTTTGGGGAGTTACCAGTACAGTAACCATACCAGGAAGTACTTAATTTATTAAGCTACTGCTTTTCTTAATCTCAGTGGAGATATTTATGATAAACAGCTGCCTACGCAGCATGTTCATGTCGTTCCTAAATGAGATTTTATCTCTCTCCCCTCACCACAAATCAGATTCTTCTGAGGAGTTCCCAGTACATTATCCTTTCCCCTGTGTAATTACCTTAACAAGATCCAGCTGTTTTTATTCTCAGAAGGTTTACTCCCTGATATACAGCTGCCTACCCGCTTCGTAAGTGCAGGTCCTAAATGAGCTTTTTTCTCTGTTCGTCACCACAATCCAGATTCTTTTGGGGAGTTACCAGTACAGTAACCATACCAGGAAGTACTTAATTTATTAAGCTACTGCTTTTCTTAATCTCAGTGGAGATATTTACTGATAAACAGCTACGTACGCAGCATGTTCATGTCGTTCCTAAATGAGCTTTTATCTCTCTCCCCTCACCACAAATCAGATTCTTCTGAGGAGTTCCTAGTACATTATCCTTTCCCCTGTGTAATTACCTTAACAAGCTCCAGCTGTTTTTATTCTCAGAAGGTTTACTCCCTGATATACAGCTGCCTAACCCCTTCGTAAGTGCAGGTCCTAAATGAGCTTTTTTCTCTGTTCCCTCACCACAATCCAGATTATTTTGGGGAGTTCCAGTACAGTAACCATACCAGGAAGTACTTAATTTATTAAGCTACTGCTTTTCTTAATCTCAGTGGAGATATTTACTGATAAACAGCTACCTACGCAGCATGTTCATGCCGTTCCTAAATGATCTTTTATCTCTCTCCCCTCACCACAAATCAGATTCTTCTGAGGAGTTCCCAGTACATTATCCTTTCCCCTGTGTAATTACCTTAACAAGCTCCAGCTGTTTTTATTCTCAGAAGGTTTACTCCCTGATATACCGCTGCCTACCCCCTTCGTAAGTCCAGGTCCTAAATGAGCTTTTTTCTCTGTTCCCTCACCACAATCCAGATTCTTTTGGGGAGTTACCAGTACAGTAACCATACCAGGAAGTACTTAATTTATTAAGCTACTGCTTTTCTTAATCTCAGTGGAGATATTTACTGATAAACAGCTACCTACACAGCATGTTCATGTCGGTCCTAAATGAGCTTTTATCTCTCTCCATTCACCAAAAATCAGATTCTTCTGAGGAGTTCTCAGTACATTATCCTTTCCCCTGTGTAATTACCTTAAAAAGCTCCAGCTGTTTTTATTCTCAGAAGGTTTACTCCCTGATATACAGCTGCTTACCCCCTTCGTAAGTCCAGGTCCTAAATGAGCTTTTTTCTCTGTTCCCTCACCACAATCCAGATTCTTTTGGGGAGTTACCAGTAGAGTAACCATACCAGGAAGTACTTAATTTATTAAGCTACTGCTTTTCTTAATCTCAGTGGAGATATTTACTGATAAACAGCTACCTACGCAGCATGTTCATGTCGTTCCTAAATGAGCTTTTATCTCTCTCCCCTCACCACAAATCAGATTCTTCTGAGGAGTTCCCAGTACATTATCCTTTCCCCCGTGTAATTACCTTAACAAGCTCCAGCTGTTTTTATTCTCAGAAGGTTTACTCCGTGATATACAACTGCCTACCCCCTTCGTAAGTGTAGGTCTTAATGAGCTTTTTTCTCTGTTCCCTCACCACAATCCAGATTCTTTTGGGGAGTTACCAGTACAGTAACCATACCAGGAAGTACTTAATTTATTAAGCTACTGCTTTTCTTAATCTCAGTGGAGATATTTACTGATAATCAGCTACCTACGCAGCATGTTCATGTCGTTCCTAAATGAGCTTTTATCTCTCTCCCCTCACCACAAATCAGATTCTTCTGAGGAGTTCCCAGTACATTATCATTTCCCCTGTGTAATTACCTTACCATGCTCCAGCTGTTTTTATTCTCAGGAGTTTTACTCCCTGATATACAGATGCCTACCCCCTTGGTAAGTGCAGGTCCTAAATGAGCTTTTTTCTCTGTTCCCTCACCACAATCCAGATTCTTTTGGGGAGTTACCAGTACAGTAACTGTACCAGGAAGTATTTAATTTATTAAGCTACTGCTTTTCTTATTCTCAGTGGAGATATTTACTGATAAACAGCTACCTACGCAGCATGTTCATGTCGTTCCTAAATGAGCTTTTATCCTCTCAACTCATCACAAATCAGATTCTTCTGAGGAGTTCCCCGTACATTATCCTTTCCCCTGTGTATTTACCTTAACAAGCTCCAGCTGTTTTTATTCTCAGAAGGTTTACTCCCTGATATAAAACTGCCTACCCCCTTCGTAAGTGCAGGTCCTAAATGAGCTTTTTTCTCTGTTCCCTCACCAAAATCCAGATTCTTTTGGGGAGTTACCAGTACAGTAACCATACCAGGAAGTACTTAATTTATTAAGCTACTGCTTTTCTTAATCTCAGTGGAGATATTTACTGATAAACAGCTACGTATGCAGCATGTTGATATCGTTCCTAAATGAGCTTTTATCTCTCTCCCCTCACCACAAATCAGATTCTTCTGAGGAGTTCCCAGTACATTATCCTTTCCCCAGTGTAATTACCTTACAAGCTCCAGCTGTTTTTATTCTCAGAAGTTTTACTCCCTGATATACTGCTGTCTATCCCCTTCGTATGTGCAGGTCCTAAATGAGCTTTTTTCTCTGTTCCCTCACCACAATCCAGATTCTTTTGGGGAGTTACCAGTACAGTAACCATACCAGGAAGTACTTAATTTATTAAGCTACTGCTTTTCTTAATCTTACTGGAGATAATTACTGATAAACAGCTACCTACGCAGCATGTTCATGTCGTTCCTAAATGAGCTATTATCTCTCTCCTCTCACCACAAATCAGATTCTTCTGAGGAGTTCCCAGTACATTATCCTTTCCCCTGTGTAATTACCTTAACAAGCTCCATCTGTTTTTATTCTCAGAAGGTTTACTCCCTGATATACAGCTGCCCACCCCCTTCGTAAGTGCAGGTCCGAAATGAGCTTTTTTCTCTGTTCCCTCACCACAATCCAGATTCTTTTTGGGAGTTACCTGTACAGTAACCATACCAGGAAGTACTTAATTTATTAAGTTAATGCTTTTCTTAATCTCAGTGGAGATATTTACTGATAAACAGCTACGTATGCAGCATGTTGATGTCGTTCCTAAATGAGCTTTTATCTCTCTCCCCTCACCACAAATCAGATTCTTCTGAGGAGTTCCCAGTACATTATCCTTTCCCCAGTGTAATTACCTTACAAGCTCCAGCTGTTTTTATTCTCAGAAGTTTTACTCCCTGATATACAGCTGTCTACCCCCTTCGTAAGTGCAGGTCCTAAATGAGCTTTTTTCTGTGTTCCCTCACCACAATCCAGATTCTTTTGGGAAGTTACCAGTACAGTAACCATACCAGGAAGTACTTAATTTATTAAGCTACTGCTTTTCTTAATCTCAGTGGAGATATTTACTGATAAACAGCTACCTACACAGCATGTTCATGTCGGTCCTAAATGAGCTTTTATCTCTCTCCATTCACCAAAAATCAGATTCTTCTGAGGAGTTCTCAGTACATTATCCTTTCCCCTGTGTAATTACCTTAAAAAGCTCCAGCTGTTTTTATTCTCAGAAGGTTTACTCCCTGATATACAGCTGCTTACCCCCTTCGTAAGTCCAGGTCCTAAATGAGCTTTTTTCTCTGTTCCCTCACCACAATCCAGATTCTTTTGGGGAGTTACCAGTAGAGTAACCATACCAGGAAGTACTTAATTTATTAAGCTACTGCTTTTCTTAATCTCAGTGGAGATATTTACTGATAAACAGCTACCTACGCAGCATGTTCATGTCGTTCCTAAATGAGCTTTTATCTCTCTCCCCTCACCACAAATCAGATTCTTCTGAGGAGTTCCCAGTACATTATCCTTTCCCCCGTGTAATTACCTTAACAAGCTCCAGCTGTTTTTATTCTCAGAAGGTTTACTCCGTGATATACAACTGCCTACCCCCTTCGTAAGTGTAGGTCTTAATGAGCTTTTTTCTCTGTTCCCTCACCACAATCCAGATTCTTTTGGGGAGTTACCAGTACAGTAACCATACCAGGAAGTACTTAATTTATTAAGCTACTGCTTTTCTTAATCTCAGTGGAGATATTTACTGATAATCAGCTACCTACGCAGCATGTTCATGTCGTTCCTAAATGAGCTTTTATCTCTCTCCCCTCACCACAAATCAGATTCTTCTGAGGAGTTCCCAGTACATTATCATTTCCCCTGTGTAATTACCTTACCATGCTCCAGCTGTTTTTATTCTCAGGAGTTTTACTCCCTGATATACAGATGCCTACCCCCTTGGTAAGTGCAGGTCCTAAATGAGCTTTTTTCTCTGTTCCCTCACCACAATCCAGATTCTTTTGGGGAGTTACCAGTACAGTAACTGTACCAGGAAGTATTTAATTTATTAAGCTACTGCTTTTCTTATTCTCAGTGGAGATATTTACTGATAAACAGCTACCTACGCAGCATGTTCATGTCGTTCCTAAATGAGCTTTTATCCTCTCAACTCATCACAAATCAGATTCTTCTGAGGAGTTCCCCGTACATTATCCTTTCCCCTGTGTATTTACCTTAACAAGCTCCAGCTGTTTTTATTCTCAGAAGGTTTACTCCCTGATATAAAACTGCCTACCCCCTTCGTAAGTGCAGGTCCTAAATGAGCTTTTTTCTCTGTTCCCTCACCAAAATCCAGATTCTTTTGGGGAGTTACCAGTACAGTAACCATACCAGGAAGTACTTAATTTATTAAGCTACTGCTTTTCTTAATCTCAGTGGAGATATTTACTGATAAACAGCTACGTATGCAGCATGTTGATATCGTTCCTAAATGAGCTTTTATCTCTCTCCCCTCACCACAAATCAGATTCTTCTGAGGAGTTCCCAGTACATTATCCTTTCCCCAGTGTAATTACCTTACAAGCTCCAGCTGTTTTTATTCTCAGAAGTTTTACTCCCTGATATACTGCTGTCTATCCCCTTCGTATGTGCAGGTCCTAAATGAGCTTTTTTCTCTGTTCCCTCACCACAATCCAGATTCTTTTGGGGAGTTACCAGTACAGTAACCATACCAGGAAGTACTTAATTTATTAAGCTACTGCTTTTCTTACTCTTACTGGAGATAATTACTGATAAACAGCTACCTACGCAGCATGTTCATGTCGTTCCTAAATGAGCTATTATCTCTCTCCTCTCACCACAAATCAGATTCTTCTGAGGAGTTCCCAGTACATTATCCTTTCCCCTGTGTAATTACCTTAACAAGCTCCATCTGTTTTTATTCTCAGAAGGTTTACTCCCTGATATACAGCTGCCCACCCCCTTCGTAAGTGCAGGTCCGAAATGAGCTTTTTTCTCTGTTCCCTCACCACAATCCAGATTCTTTTTGGGAGTTACCTGTACAGTAACCATACCAGGAAGTACTTAATTTATTAAGTTAATGCTTTTCTTAATCTCAGTGGAGATATTTACTGATAAACAGCTAGGTATGCAGCATGTTGATGTCGTTCCTAAATGAGCTTTTATCTCTCTCCCCTCACCACAAATCAGATTCTTCTGAGGAGTTCCCAGTACATTATCCTTTCCCCAGTGTAATTACCTTACAAGCTCCAGCTGTTTTTATTCTCAGAAGTTTTACTCCCTGATATACAGCTGTCTACCCCCTTCGTAAGTGCAGGTCCTAAATGAGCTTTTTTCTGTGTTCCCTCACCACAATCCAGATTCTTTTGGGAAGTTACCAGTACAGTAACCATACCAGGAAGTACTTAATTTATTAAGCTACTGCTTTTCTTAATCTCAGTGGAGATAATTACTGATAAACAGCTACCTACGCAGCATGTTCATGTCGTTCCTAAATGAGCTTTTATGTCTCTCCCCTCACCACAAATCAGATTTTTCTGAGGAGTTCCCAGTACATTATCCTTTCCCCTGTGTAATTACCTTAACAAGCTCCAGCTGTTTTTATTCTCAGAAGGTTTACTCGCTGATATACAGCTGCCTACCACCTTCGTAAGTGCAGGTCCTAAATGAGCTTTTTTCTCTATTCCGTCACCACAATCCAGATTCTTTTGGGGAGTTACCAGTACAGTAATCATACCAGGAAGTACGTAATTTATTAAGCTACTGCTTTTCTTAATCTCAGTGGAGATATTTACTGATAAACAGCTACCTACGCAGCATGTTTATGTCGTTCCTAAATGAGCTTTTATCTCTCTCCCCTCACCACAAATCAGATTCTTCTTAGGAGTTCCCAGTACATTATCCTTTCCCCTGTGTAATTACCTTAACAAGCTCCAGCGGTTTTTATTCTCCGAAGGTTTACTCACCACAATCCAGATTCTTTTGGGGAGTTTCCAGTACAGTAACCATACCAGGAAGTACTTAATTTATTAAGCTACTGCTTTTCTTAATCTCAGTGGAGATATTTACTGAAAACAGCTACCTATGCAGCATGTTCATGCCGTTCCTAAATGAGCTTTTTTCTCTCTCCCTTCACCACAAATCAGATTCTTCTGAGGAGTTCCCAGTACATTATCCTTTCCCCTGTGTAATTACCTTAACAAGCTCCAGCTGTTTTTATTCTCAGAAGGTTTACTCCCTGATATACAGCTGCCTACCCCCTTCGTAAGTGCAGGTCCTAAATGAGCTTTTTTCTCTGTTCCCTCACCACAATCCAGATTCCTTTGGGGAATTCCCAGTAGAGTAACCATACCAGGAAGTACTTAATTTATTAAGCTACTGCTTTTCTTAATCTCAGTGGAGATATTTACTGATAAACAGCTACCTACCCAGCATTTTCATGTCGTTCCTAAATGAGCTTTTATCTCTCTCCCCTCACCACAAATCAGATTCTTCTTAGGAGTTCCCAGTACATTATCCTTTCCCCTGTGTAATTACCTTAACAAGCTCCAGGTGTTTTTGTTCTCCGAAGGTTTACTCACCACAATCCAGATTCTTTTGGGGAGTTACCAGTACAGTAACCATACCAGGAAGTACTTAATTTATTAAGCTACTGGTTTTCTTAATCTCACTGGAGATAATTACTGATAAACAGCTACCTACTCAGCATGTTCATGTCGTTCCTAAATGAGCTTTTATCTCTCTCCCCACACCACAAATCAGATTCTTCTGAGGAGTTCCCAGTACATTATCCTTTGCCCTGTGTAATTACCTTAACAAGCTCTAGCTGTTTTTATTCTCAGAAGGTTTACTCCCTCATATAAATGCCTATCCCCTGCGTAAGTGCAGGTCCTATATGAGGTTTTTTCTCTCTTCCCTCACCACAATCCAGATTCTTTTGGGGAGTTACCAGTACAGTAACCATACCAGGAAGTACTTAATTTATTAAGCTACTGCTTTTCTTAATCTCAGTGGAGATATTTACTGATAAACAGCTACCTACGCAGCATGTTCATGTCGTTCCTAAATGAGCTTTTTTCTCTCCCCTCACCACAAATCAGATTCTTCTGAGGAGTTCCCAGTACATTATCCTTTCCCCTGTGTAATTACCTTAACAAGCTCCAGCTGTTTTTATTCTCAGAAGGTTTACACCCTGATATACAGATGCCTACCCCCTTCGTAAGTGCAGGTCCTAAATGAGCTTTTTTCTCTGTTCCTTCACCACAATCCAGATTCTTTTCGGGAGTTACCAGTACAGTAGCCATACCAGGAAGTACTTAATTTATTAAGCTAATGCTTGTCTTAATCTCAGTGGAGATATTTACTGATAAACAGCTACCTACGCAGCATGTTCATGTAGTTCCTAAATGATCTTTTATCTCTCTCCCCTCACCACAAATCAGATTTTACTGAGGAGTTCCCAGTACATTATCCTTTCCCCTGTGTAATTACCTTAACAAGCTCCATCTGTTTTTATTCTCAGAAGGTTTACTCCCAGATATACTGCTTCCTACCCCCTTCGTAAGTGCAGGTCCTAAATGAGGTTTTTTCTCTCTTCCCTCACCACAATCTAGATTCTTTTGGGGAGTTACCAGTACAGTAACCATACCAGGAAGTACTTAATTTATTAAGCTACTGCTTTTCTTAATCTCAGTGGAGATATTTACTGATAAACAGCTACCTACGCAGCATGTTAATGTCGTTCCTAAATGAGCTTTTTTCTCTCCCCTCACCACAAATCAGATTCTTCTGAGGAATTCCCAGTACATTATCCTTTCCCCTGTGTAATTACCTTAACAAGCTCCAGCTGTTTTTATTCTCAGAAGGTTTACTCCCTGATATACAGCTGCCTACCCACTTCGTAATTGCAGGTCCTAAATGAACTTTTTCCTCTCTTCCCTCACCACAATCCAGATTCTTTTGGGGAGTTACCAGTACAGTAACCATACCAGGAAGTACTTAATTTATTAAGCTACTGCTTTTCTTAATCTCAGTGGAGATATTTACTGATAAACAGCTACCTACGCAGCATGTTCATCTCGTTCATAAATGAGCTTTTATCTCTCTGCCCTCACCACAAATCAGATTCTTCTGAGGAGTTCCCAGTACATTATCCTTTCCCCTGTGTAATTACCTTAACAAGCTCCAGCTATTTTATTCTCAGAAGGTTTACTCCCTGATATACAGCTGCCTACCCCCTTCGTAAGTGCAGGTCCTAAATGAGCTTTTTTCTCTGTTCCCTCACCACAATCCAGATTCTTTTGGGGAGTTACCAGTACAGTAACCATACCAGGAAGTACTTAATTTATTAAGCTACTGCTTTTCTTAATCTCAGTGGAGATATTTACTGATAAACAGCTACCTACGCAGCATGTTCATGTCGTTCCTAAATGAGCTTTTATCTCTCTCCCCTCACCACAAATCAGATTCTTCTGAGGAGTTCCCAGGACATTATCCTTTCCCCTGTGTAATTACCTTAACAAGCTCCAGCTGTCTTTATTCTCAGAAGGTTTACTCCCTGATATACAGATGCCTACCCCCTTCGTAAGTGCAGGTCCTAAATGAGCTTTTTTCTCTGTTCCCTCACCACAATCCAGATTCTTTTGGGGGGTTACCAGTACAGTAACCATACCAGGAAGTACTTAATTTATTTACCTACTGGTTTTCTTAATCTCAGTGGTGATATTTACTGATAAACTGCTACCTACGCAGCATGTTCATGTCGTTCCTAAATGAGCTTTTATCTCTCTCCCCTCACCACAAATCAGATTCTTCTGAGGAGTTCCCAGGACATTATCCTTTCCCCTGTTTAATTACCTTAACAAGCTCCAGCTGTTTTTATTCTCAGAAGGTTTACTCCCTGATATACAGCTGCCTACCAACTTCGTAAGTGCAGGTCCTAAATGAGCTTTTTTCTCTGTTCCCTCACCACAATCCAGATTCCTTTGGGCAGTTACCAGTACAGTAACCATACCAGGAAGTACTTAATTTATTCAGCTACTGCTTTTCTTAATCTCTGTGGAGATATTTACTGATAAACAGCTACCTACGCAGCATGTTCATGTCGTTCCTAAATGAGTTTTATCTCTCTCTCCTAACAACAAATCAGATTCTTCTGTTTAGTTCCCAGTACATTATCCTTTCCCCTGTGTAATTACCTTAAGAAGCTCCAGCTGTTTTTATTCTCAGAAGGTTTACTCCCTGTTATACAGCTGCCTACCCCCTTCGTAAGTGCAGGTCCTAAATGAGCTTTTTTCTCTGTTCGCTCACCACAATCCAGATTCTTTTGGGGAGTTACCAGTACAGTAACCATACCAGGAAGTACTTAATTTATTAAGCTACTGCTTTTCTTAATCTCAGTGCAGATATTTACTGATAAACAGCTACCTACGCAGCATGTTCATGTCGTTCCTAAATGAGCTTTTTTCTCTCCCCTCACCACAAATCAGATTCTTCTGAGCAGTTCCCAGTACATTATCCTTTCCCCTGTGTAATTACCTTAACAAGCTCCAGCTGTTTTTATTCTCAGAAGGTTTACTCCCTGATATACAGCTGCCTACCCCCTTCGTAAGTGCAGGTCCTAAATGAGCTTTTTTCTCTGTTCCCTCACCACAATCCAGATTCTTTTGGGGAGTTACCAGTACAGTAACCATACCAGGAAGTACTTAATTTATTAAGCTACTGCTTTTCTTAATCTCAGTGGAGATATTTACTGATAAGCAGCTAGGTACGCAGCAAGTTCATGTCGTTCCTAAATGAACTTTTTTCTCTCTCCCCTCATCACAAATAAGATTCTTCTGAGGAGTTCCCAGTATATTATCCTTTCTCCTGTGTAATTACCTTAACAAGCTCCAGCTGTTTTTATTCTCAGAAGGTTTACTCCCTGATATACAACTGCCTACCCCTTCGTAAGTGCATGTTCTAAATGAGATTTTTTCTCTGTTCCCTCACCACAATCCAGATTCTTTTGGGGAGTTACCAGTACAGTAACCATACCAGGAAGTACTTAATTTATTAAGATACTGCTTTTCTTAATCTCAGTGGAGATATTTACTGATAAACAGCTACCTAAGCAGCATGTTCATGTCGTTCCTAAATGAGCTTTTATCTCTCTCCCCTCACCACAAATAAGATTCTTCTCAGGACTTCCCAGTACATTATCATTTCCCCTGTGTAATTACCTTAACAAGCTCCAGCTGTTTTTATTCTCAGAAGGTTTACTCCCTGATATATAGCTGACTACCCCCTTCGTAAGTGCAGGTCTTAAATGAGCTTTTTTCTCTGTTCCCTCACCACAATCCGGATTCGTTTGGGCAGTTACCAGTACAGTAACCATACCAGGAAGTACTTAATTTATTAAGCTACTGCTTTTCTTAATCTCAGTGGAGATATTTACTGATAAACAGCTACCTACCCAGCATGTTCATGTCGTTCCTAAATGAACTTTTATCTCTCTCCCCTCACCACAATTCAGATTCTTCTGAGGAGTTCCCAGTACATTATCCTTTCCCCTGGGTAATTACCTTAACAAGCTCCAGCTGTTTTTATTCTCAGAAGGTTTACTCCCTGATATACAGCTGCCTACCCCCTTGGTAAGTGCAGGTCCTAAATGAGCTTTTTTCTCTGTTCCCTCACCACAATCCAGATTATTTTGGGGAGTTACCAGTACAGTAACCATACCAGGAATTACTTAATTTATTAAGCTACTGCTTTTGTTAATCTCAGTGGAGATATTTACTGATAAAGAGCTACCTACGCAGCATGTTCATGTCGTTCCTAAATGAGCTTTTATCTCTCTCCCCTCACCACAAATCAGATTCTTCTGAGGAGTTCCCAGTACATTATCCTTTCCCCTGTGTAATTACCTTAACAAGCTCCAGCTGGTTTTATTCTCAGAAGGTTTACTCCCTGATATACAGCTGCCTACCCCGTTCGTAAGTGCAAGTCCTAAATGAGCTTTTTTGTCTGTTCCCTCACCACAATCCAGATTCTTTTGGGGAGTTACCAGTACAGTAACCATACCAGGAAGTACTTAATTTATTAAGCTACTGCTTTTCTTAATCTCAGTGGAGATATTTACTGATAAACAGCTACCTACGCAGCATGTTGATGTCGTTCCTAAATGAGCTTATATCTCTCTCCCCTCACCACAAATCAGATTCTTCTGAGGAGTTCACAGTACATTATCCTTTCCAGTGTGTAATTACCTTTACAATCTCCAGCTGTTTTTATTCTCAGAAGGTTTACTGCCTGATATACAGCTGCCTACCACCTTCGTAAGTGCAGGTCCTAAATGAGCTTTTTTCTCTGTTCCCTCACCACAATCCAGATTCTTTTGGGGAGTTACCAGTACAGTAACCATACCAGGAAGTACTTAATTTATTAAGCTTCTGCTTTTCTTAATCTCAGTGGAGATATTTACTGATAAACAGCTACCTACGCAGCACGTTCATGTCGTTCCTAAATGAGCTTTTATCTCTCTCCCCTCACCACAAATCAGATTCTTCTGAGGAGTTCCCAGTACATTATCCTTTCCCTTGTGTAAATACCTGAACAAGCTCCAGCTGTTTTTATTCTCAGAAGGTTTACTCCCTGATATACAGCTGCCTACACCCTTCGTAAGTGCAGGTCCTAAATGAGCTTTTTTCTCTGTTCCCTCAGCACAATCCAGATTCTTTTGGGGAGTTACCAGTACAGTATCCATACCAGGAAGTACTTAATTTATTAAGCTACTGCTTTTCTTAATCTCAGTGGAGATATTTACTGATAAACAGCTACCTACGCAGCATGTTCATGTCGTTCCTAAATGAGCTTTTATCTCTCTCCCCTCACCACAAATCAGATTCTTCTTAGGAGTTCCCAGTACATTATCCTTTCCCCTGTGTAATTACCTTAACAAGCTCCAGCTGTTTTTGTTCTCCGAAGGTTTACTCACCACAATCCAGATTCTTTTGGGGAGTTACCAGTACAGTAACCATACCAGGAAGTACTTAATTTATTAAGCTACTGGTTTTCTTAATCTCACTGGAGATAATTACTGATAAACAGCTACCTACTCAGCATGTTCATGTCGTTCCTAAATGAGCTTTTATCTCTCTCCCCACACCACAAATCAGATTCTTCTGAGGAGTTCCCAGTACATTATACTTTCCCCTGTGTAATTACCTTAACAAGCTCTAGCTGTTTTTATTCTCAGAAGGTTTACTCCCTCATATACAGCTGCCTATCCCCTGCGTAAGTGCAGTTCCTAAATGAGCTTTTTTTCTCTGTTCCCTCACCACAATCCAGATTGTTTTGGGGAGTTACCAGTACAGTAACTATACCAGGAAGTACTTAATTTATTAAGCTACTGCTTTTCTTAATCTCAGTGGAGATATTTACTGATAAACAGCTACCTACGCAGCATGTTTATGTCGTTCCTAAATGAGCTTTTATCTCTCTCCCCTCACCACAAATCAGATTCTTCTGAGGATTTCCCAGTACATTATCCTTTCCCCTGTGTAATTACCTAAGCAAGCTACCGTCTTCGTAAGTGCAGGTCCTAAATGAGCTTTTTTCTCTGTTCCCTCAGCACAAACCAGATTCTTTTGGGGAGTTACCAGTACAGTATCCATACCAGGAAGTACTTAATTTATTAAGCTACTGCTTTTTTAATCTCAGTGGAGATATTTACTGATAAACAGCTACGTACGCAGCAAGTTCATGTCGTTCCTAAATGAGCTTTTATCTCTCTCCCCTCACCACAAATCAGATTCTTCTTAGGAGTTCCCAGTACATTATCCTTTCCCCTGTGTAATTACCTTAACAAGCTCCAGCTGTTTTTATTCTCAGAAGGTTTACTCCCTGATATACAGCTGCCTACCCCCTTCGTAAGTGCAGGTCCTAAATGAGCTTTTTTCTCTGTTCCCTCACCACAATCCAGATTCTTTTGGGGAGTTACCAGTACAGTAACCATACCAGGAAGTACTTAATTTATTAAGCTACTGCTTTTCTTAATCTCAGTGGAGATATTTACTGATAAACAGGTACCTAAGCAGCATGTTCATGTCGTTCCTAAATGAGCTTTTATCTCTCTCCCCTCAGCACAAATCAGATTCTTCTGAGGAGTTCCCAGTACATTATACTTTCCCCTGTGTAATTACCTTAACAAGCCCCAGCTGTTTTTATTCTCAGAAGGTTTACTCCCTGATATATAGCTGCCTACCCCCTTCGTTAGTGCAGGTCCTAAATGAGGTTTTTTCTCTGTTCCCTCACCACAATCCAGATTCTTTTGGGGAATTACCAGTACAGTAACCATACCAGGAAGTACTTAATTTATTAAGCTACTGCTTTTCTGAATATCAGTGGAGATATTTACTGATAAACAGCTACCTAAGCAGCATGGTCATGTCGTTCCTAAATGAGCTTATATCTCTCTCCCCTCACCACAAATCAGATTCTTCTGAGGAGTTCCCAGTACATTATCCTTTCCCCTGTGTAATTACCTTAACAAGCTCCAGCTGTTTTTATTCTCAGAAGGTTTACTCCCTGATATACAGCTGCCTACCCCCTTCGTAAGTGCAGGTCGTAAATGAGCTTTTTTTCTCTGTTCCCTCAAAACAATCCAGATTCTTTTGCGGAGTTACCAGTACAGTAACCATACCAGGAAGTACTTAATTTATTAAGCTACTGCTTTTCTTAATCTCAGTGGAGATATTTACTGATAAACAGCTAACTACGCAGCATGTTCATGTCGTTCCTAAATGAGCTTTTATGTCTCTCCCCTCACCACAAATCAGATTCTTCTGAGGAGTTCCCAGTACATTATCCTTTCCCCGGTGTAATTACCTTAACAAGCTCCAGCTGTTTTTATTCTCAGAAGGTTTACTAGCTGATATACTGCAGACTAACCCCTTCGTAAGTGCAGGTCCTAAATGAGCTTTTTTCTCTGTTCCCTCACCACAATCCAGATTTTTTGGGGAGTAACCATACCAGGAAGTACTTAATTTATTAAGCTACTGCATCTCTTAATCTCAGGGGAGATATTTACTGATAAACAGATACCTAAGCAGCATTTTCATGTCGTTCCTAAATGAGCTTTTATCTCTCTCCCCTCACCACAAATCAGATTCTTCTGAGGAGTTCCCAGTACATTATCCTTTCCCCTGTGTTATTACCTTAACATGCTGCAGCTGTTTTTATTCTCAGAAGGTTTACTCCCTGATATACAGCTGCCTACCCCCTTCGTAAGTGCAGGGCCTCAATGAGCTTTTTTCTCTGTTCCCTCACCACAATCCAGGTTCTTTTGGGGAGTTACTAGTACAGTAACCATACCAGGAAGTACTTAATTTATTAAGCTACTGCTTTTCTTAATCACAGTGGTGGTATTTACTGATAAACAGCTACCTACGCAGCATGTTCATGTCCATCCTAAATGAGCTTTTATCTCTCTCCCTTCACCACAATTCAGATTCTTCTGAGGAGTTCCCAGTACATTATCCTTTCCCCTGTGTAATTACCTTAACAAGCTCCAGCTGTTTTTATTCTCAGAAGGTTTAATCCCTGATATACTGCTGCCTAGCCCCTTCTGAAGTGCAGGTTCTAAATGAGCTTTTTTCTCTGTTCCCTCACCACAATCCAGATTCTTTTGGGGAGTTACCAGTATAGTAAACATACCAGGAAGTACTTAAGTTATTAAGCTACTGCTTTTCTTAATCTCAGTGGAGATATTTACTGATAAACAGCTACCTACGCAGCATGTTCATGTCGTTCCTAAATGAGCTTTTATCTCTCTCCCCTCACCACAAATCAGATTCTTCTGAGGAGTTCCCAGTACATTATCCTTTCCCCTGTGTAATTACCTTAACAAGCTCCAGCTGTTTTTATTCTCAGAAGGTTTACTCCCTGATATACAGCTGCCTACCCCCTTCGTAAGTGCAGGTCGTAAATGAGCTTTTTTTCTCTGTTCCCTCACCACAATCCAGATTCTTTTGCGGAGTTACCAGTACAGTAACCATACCAGGAAGTACTTAATTTATTAAGCTACTGCTTTTCTTAATCTCAGTGGAGATATTTACTGATAAACAGCTAACTACGCAGCATGTTCATATCGTTCCTAAATGAGCTTTTATGTTTCTCCCCTCACCACAAATCAAATTCTTCTGAGGAGTTCCCAGTACATTATCCTTTCCCCTGTGTAATTACCTTAACAAGCTCCAGCTGTTTTTATTCTCAGAAGGTTTACTAGCTGATATACTGCAGACTAACCCCTTCGTAAGTGCAGGTCCTAAATGAGCTTTTTTCTCTGTTCCCTCACCACAATCCAGATTCTTTTGGGGAGTAACCATACCAGGAAGTACTTAATTTATTAAGCTACTGCTTTTCTTAATCTCAGTGGATATATTTACTGATAAACAGCTACCTACGCAGCATGTTCATGTCGTTCCTAAATGAGCTTTTACCTCTCTCCCCTCACCACAAATCAGAATCTTCTGAGGAGTTCCCAGTACATTATCCTTTCCCCTGTGTAATTAGCTTAACAAGCTCCAGCTGTTTTTATTCTCAGAAGGTTTACTCCCTGGTATATAGCAGCCTACCCCCTTCGTAAGTGCAGGTCTTAAATGAGTTTTTTTCTCTGTTCCCTCACCACAATCTAGATTCTTTTCGAGAGTAACCATACCAGGAAGTACTTAATTTATTAAGCTACTGCATCTCTTAATCTCAGGGGAGATATTTACTGATAAACAGATACCTAAGCAGCATTTTCATGTCGTTCCTAAATGAGCTTTTATCTCTCTCCCCTCACCACAAATCAGATTCTTCTGAGGAGTTCCCAGTACATTATCCTTTCCCCTGTGTTATTACCTTAACAAGCTGCAGCTGTTTTTATTCTCAGAATGTTTACTCCCTGATATACAGCTGCCTACCCCCTTCGTAAGTGCAGGGCCTCAATGAGCTTTTTTCTCTGTTCCCTCACCACAATCCAGGTTCTTTTGGGGAGTTACTAGTACAGTAACCATACCAGGAAGTACTTAATTTATTAAGCTACTGCTTTTCTTAATCACAGTGGTGGTATTTACTGATAAACAGCTACCTACGCAGCATGTTCATGTCGGTCCTAAATGAGCTTTTATCTCTCTCCCTTCACCACAATTCAGATTCTTCTGAGGAGTTCCCAGTACATTATCCTTTCCCCTGTGTAATTACCTTAACAAGCTCCAGCTGTTTTTATTCTCAGAAGGTTTAATCCCTGATATACTGCTGCCTAGCCCCTTCTGAAGTGCAGGTTCTAAATGAGCTTTTTTCTCTGTTCCCTCACCACAATCCAGATTCTTTTGGGGAGTTACCAGTATAGTAAACATACCAGGAAGTACTTAAGTTATGAAGCTACTGCTTTTCTTAATCTCAGTGGAGATATTTACTGATAAACAGCTACCTACGCAGCATGTTCATGTCGTTCCTAAATGAGCTTTTATCTCTCTCCCCTCACCACAAATCAGATTCTTCTGAGGAGTTCCCAGTACATTATCCTTTCCCCTGTGTAATTACCTTTATAAGCTCCAGCTGTTTTTATTCTCAGAACGTTTACTCCCTGATATACAACTGCCTACCCCCATCGTAAGTGCATGTCCTAAATGAGCTTTTTTCTCTGTTCCTTCACCACAATCCAGATTCTTTTGGGGAGTTACCAGTACAGTAACCATACCAGGAAGTACTTAATTTATTAAGCTACTGCTTTTCTTAATCTCAGTGGAGATATTTACTGATAAACAGCTACCTACGCAGCATGTTCATGTCGTTCCTAAATGAGCTTTTGTCTCTCTCTCCTCACCACAAATCAAATTCTTCTGAGGAGTTCCCAGTACTGTATATTTTCCTGTGTAATTACCTTACCAAGCTGCAGCTGTTTTTATTCTCAGAAGTTTTACTATCTGATATACAACTGCCTACATCCTTCGTAAGTGCAGGTCCTAAATGAGCTTTTTTCTCTGTTACCTCACCACAATCCAGATTCTTTTGGGGAGTTACCAGTACAGTAACCATACCAGGAAGTACTTAATTTATTAAGCTACTGCTTTTCTTAATCTCAGTGGAGATATTTACTGATAAACAGCTTCCTACGCAGCATGTTCATGTCGAAGTTAATGAGCTTTTATCTCTCTCCCCTCACCACAAATCAGATTCTTCTGAGGAATTCCCAGTACATTTCCCTTTCCCTTGTGTAATTACCTTAACAAGCTCCAGCTGTTTTTATTCTCAGAAGGTTTACTCCCTGATATACAGCTGCCTACCCCTGCGTAAGTGCAGGTCATAAATGAGCTTTTTGCTCGGTTCCCTCTCCACAATCCGGATTCTTTTGGGGAGTTACCAGTACAGTAACCATACTGGGAAGTACTTAATTTATTAAGCAACTGCTTTTCTTAATCTCAGTGGAGATATTTACTGATAAACAGCTACGAATGTAGCATGTTCATGTCGTTCTTAAATGAGGTTTTAGCTCTCTCCCTTCAACACAAATCAGATTCTTCTGAGGAGTTCCCAGTACATTATCCTTTCCCCTGTGTAATTACCTTAACAAGCTCCAGCTGTTTTTATTCTCAGAAGGTTTGCTCCCTGATATACAGCTGCCAACCCCCTTCGTAAGTGCAGGTCCTAAATGAGCTTTTTTCTCTGTTCCCTCACCACAATCCAGATTCTTTTGGGGATTTACCAGTACAGTAACCATACCAGGAAGTACTTAATTTATTAAGCTACTGCTTTTCTTAATCTCAGTGGAGATATTTACTGATGAACAGCTACCTACGCAGCATGTTCATGTCGTTCCTAAATGAGCTTTTATCTCTCTCCCCTCACCACAAATCAGATTCTTCTGAGGAGTTCCCAGTACATTATCCTTTCCCCTGTGTAATTACCTTAACAAGCTACAGCTGTTTTTATTCTCAGAAGGTTTACTCCCTGATATACAGCTGCCTACCCCCTTCGTAAGTGCAGGTCTTAAATGAGCTTTTTTCTCTGTGCCCTCACCACAATCCAGATTCTGTTGGGGAGTTACCAGTACAGTAACCATACCAGGAAGTACTTAATTTATTAAGCTACTGCTTTTCTTAATCTCAGTGGAGATATTTACTGATAAACAGCTACCTACGCAGCATGTTCATGTCGTTCCTAAATGAGCTTTTTTCTCTCTCCCCTCACCACAAATCAGATTCTTCTGAGGAGTTCCCAGTACATTATCCTTTCCCCTGTGTAATTACCTTACCAAGCTCCAGCTGTTTTTATTCTCAGAAGGTTTACTCCCTGATATACAACTGCCTACCCCCTTCGTAAGTGCAGGTCCTAAATTAGCATTTTTCTCTGTTCCCTCACCACAATCCAGATTCTTTTGGGGAGTTACCAGTACAGTAACCATACCAGGAAGTACTTAATTTATTAAGCTACTGCTTTTCTAAATCTCAGTGGACATAGTTACTGATAAACAGCTACCTACTCAGCATGTTCATGTCGTTCCTAAATGAGCTTTTATCTCTCTCCCGTCACCCCAAATCAGATGCTTCTGAGGAGTTCCCAGTACATTATCCTTTCCCCTGTGTAATTACCTGAACAAGCTCCAGCTGTTTTTATTCTCAGAAGGTTTACTCCCTGATATACAGATGCCTACCCCCTTCGTACGTGCAGGTCCTAAATGAGCTTTTTTCACTGTTCCCTCACCACAATCCAGATTCTTTTGGGGAGTTACCAGTACAGTAACCATACCAGGAAGTACTTAATTTATTAAGCTACTGCTTTTCTTAATCTCAGTGGAGATATTTACTGATAAACAGCTACCTACGCAGCATGTTCATGTCGTTCCTAAATGAGCTTTTATCTTTCTCTCCTCACCACAATTCAAATTCTTCAGAGGAGTTCCTAGTACATTATATTTTCCCCTGTGTAATTACCTTACCAAGCTCCAGCTGTTTTTATTCTCAGAAGGTTTACTCCCTGATATACAACTGCCTACCTCCTTCGTAAGTGCAGGTCCTAAATGAGCTTTTTTCTCTGTTACCTCACCACAATCCAGATTCTTTTGGGGAGTTACCAGTACAGTAACCATACCAGGAAGTATTTAATTTATAAAGCAACTGCTTTTCTTAATCTCAGTGGAGAAATTTACTGATAAACAGCTTCCTACGCAGCATGTTCATGTCGAAGCTAAATGAGCTTTTACCTCTCTCCCCTCACCACAAATCAGATTCTTCTGAGGAGTTCCCAGTACATTATCCTTTCCCTTGTGTAATTACCTTAACAAGCTCCAGCTGTTTTTATTCTCAGAAGGTTTACTCCCTGATATACAGCTGCCTACCCCCTTCGTAAGTGCAGGTCCTGAATGAGCTTTTTTCTCTGTTCCCTCACCACAATCCAGATTCTTTTGGGGAGTTACCAGTACAGTAACCATACCAGGAAATACTTAATTTATTAAGCTACTGCTTTTCTTAATCTCAGTGGAGATATTTACTGATAAACAGCTACCTACGCAGTATGTTCATGTCGTTCCTAAATCAGCTTTTATCTCTCTCCCCTCACCACAAATCAGATTCTTCTGAGGAGTTCCCAGTACATTATCCTTTCCCCTGTGTAATTACCTTACCAAGCTCCAGCTGTTTTTATTCTCAGAAGGTTTACTCCCTGATATACAACTGCCTACCCCCTTCGTAAGTGCAGGTCCTAAATTAGCTTTTTTCTCTGTTCCCTCACCACAATCCAGATTCTTTTGGGGAGTTACCAGTACAAAACCATACCAGGAAGTACTTAATTTATTAAGCTACTGCTTTTCTAAATCTCAGTGGACATATTTACTGATAAACTGCTACCTACTCAGCATGTTCATGTCGTTCCTAAATGAGCTTTTATCTCTCTCCCGTCACCCCAAATCAGATTCTTCTGAGGAGTTCCCAGTACATTATCCTTTCCCCTGTGTAATTACCTGAACAAGCTCCAGCTGTTTTTATTCTCAGAAGGTTTACTCCCTGATATACAGCTGCCTACCCCCTTCGTACGTGCAGGTCCTAAATGAGTTTTTTGCTCTGTTCCCTCACCACAATCCAGATTCTTTTGGGGAATTACCAGTACAGTAACCATACCAGGAAGTACTTAATTTATTAAGCAACTGCTTTTCTTAATCTCAGTGGAGATATTTACTGATAAAATCTACCTACGCAGCATGTTCATGTCGTTCCTAAATGAGCTATTATCATTCTCCCCTCACCACAAATCAGATTCTTCTGAGGAGTTCCCAGTACATTATCCTTTCCCCTGTGTAATTACTTTAACAAGCTCCAGATGTTTTTATTCTCAGAAGGTTTACTCCCTGATATACAGCTGCCTACCCCCTTCGTAAGTGCAGGTCTTAAATGAGCTTTTTTCTCTGTGCCCTCACCACAATCCAGATTCTGTTGGTTAGTTACCAGTACAGTAACCATACCAGGAAGTACTTAATTTATTAAGCTACTGCTTTTCTTAATCTCAATGGAGATATTTACTGATATACAGCTACCTACGCAGCATGTTCATGTCGTTCGTAAAGGAGCTTTTATCTCTCTCCCCTCACGACAAATCAGATTCTTCTGTGGAGTTCCCAGTACATTATCCTTTCCCCTGTGTAATTACCTTAACAAGCTCCAGCTGTTTTTATTCTCAGAAGCGATACTCCCTGATATACAGCTGCCTACCCCCTTCGTAAGTACAGGTCCTAAATGAGCTTTTTTCTATGTTCCCTCACGACAATCCAGATTCTTTTGGGGAGTTACCAGTACAGTAACCATACCAGGAAGTACTTAATTTATTAAGCTACTGCTTTTCTTAATCTCAGTGGAGATATTTACTGATAAACAGCTACCTACACAGCATGTTCATGTCGTTCCTAAATGAGCTTTTATCTCTCTCCCCTCATCACAAATCAGATTCTTCTGAGGATTTCCCAGTACATTATCCTTTCCCCTGTGTAATTACCTTAACAAGCTCCAGCTGTTTTTATTCTCAGAAGGTTTACTCACCACAATCCAGATTCTTTTGGGGAGTTACCAGTACAGTAACCATACCAGGAAGTACTTAATTTATTAAGCTACTGCTTTTCTTAATCTCAGTGGAGATATTTACTGATAAACAGCTACCTACGCAGCATGTTCATGTCGTTCCTAAATGAGCTTTTATCTCTCTCCCCTCACCACAAATGAGATTCTTCTGAGGAGTTCCCAGTACATTATCCTTTCCCCTGTGTAATTACCTTAACAAGCTCCAGCTGTTTTTATTCTCAGAAGGTTTACTCCCTGATATACAGCTGCCTACCACCTTCGTAAGTGCAGGTCCTAAATGAGCTTTTTTCTCTGTTCCCTCACCACAATCCAGATTATCTTGGGGAGTTACCAGTACAGTAACCATACCAGGAAGTACTTAATTTATTAAGCTACTGCTTTTCTTAATCTCAGTGGAGATATTTACTGATAAACAGCTACCTACACAGCATGTTCATGTCGTTCCTAAATGAGCTTTTATCTCTCTCACCTCACCACAAATCAGATTCTTCTGAGGAGTTCCCAGTACATTATCCTTTCCCCTGTGTAATTACCTTAACAAGCTCCAGCTGTTTTTATTCTCAGAAGGTTAACTCCCTGATATACAACTGCCTACCCGCTTCGTAAGTGCAGGTCCTAAATGAGATTTTTTCTCTGTGCCCTCACCACAATCCAGATTCTTTTGGGGATTTACCAGTACAGTAACCATACAAGGAAGTACATAATTTATTAAGCTACTGCTTTTGTTAATCTCAGTGGAGATATTTACTGATAAACAACTACGTAGGCAGCATGTTCATGTCGTTCTTAAATGAGCTTTTATCTCTCTCCCCTCACCACAATTCAGATTCTTCTGTGGAGTTCCCAGTACATTATCCTTTCCCCTGTGTAATTACCTTAACAAGCTCCGGCTGTTTTATTCTCAGAAGGTTTACTCCCTGATATACAGGTGCCTACCTCTTTCGTAAGTGAAGGTCCTAATTGATCTTTTTTCTCTGTTCCCTCACCACAATCCAGATTCTTTGGGGAGTTACCAGTATAGTAACCATACCAGGAAGTACGTAATTTTTTAAGCTACTGCTTTTCTTAATCTCAATGGAGATATTTACTGATAAACATCTACCTACGCAGCATGTTCATGTCGTTCCTAAATGAGCTTTTTTCTCTGTTCCCTCACCACAATCCAGATTCTTTGGGGAGTTACCAGTACTGTATCCATACCAGGAAGTACTTAATTTATTAAGCTACTGCTTTTCTTAATCTCAGTGGAGATATTTACTGATAAACAGCTACGAATGCAGCATGTTCATGTCGTTCCTAAATGAGCTTTTATCTCTGTCCCCTCACCACAAATCAGATTCTTCTGAGGAGGTCCCAGTACATTATCCTTTCCCCTGTGTAATTACCTTAACAAGCTCCAGCTGTTTTTATTCTCAGAAGGTTTACTCCCTGATATACAGCTGCCTACCCCCTTCGTAAGTGCAGGTCCTAACTGAGCTTTTTTCTCTGTTCCCTCACTACAATCCAGATTCTTTTGGGGAGTTACCAGTACAGTAACCATACCAGGAAGTATTTAATTTATTAAGCTACTGCTTTTCTTAATCTCAGTGGAGATATTTACTGATAAACAGCTACCTACGCAGCATGTTAATGTCGTTCCTAAATGAGCTTTTATCTCTCTCCCCTCACCACAAATCAGATTCTTCTGAGGACTTCCCAGTACATTATCCTTTCCCCTGTGTAATTACCTTAACAAGCTACAGCTGTTTTTATTCTCAGAAGGTTTACTCCCTGATATACAGGTGCCTACCCCCTTCGTAAGTGCAGGTCTTAAATGAGCTTTTTTCTCTGTGCCCTCACCACAATCCAGATTCTGTTGGGGAGTTACCAGTACAGTAACCATACCAGGAAGTACTTAATTTATTAAGCTACTGCTTTTCTTAATCTCAATGGAGATATTTACTGATAAACAGCTACCTACGCAGCATGTTCATGTCGTTCCTAAATGAGCTTTTATCTCTCTCCCCTCACGACAAATCAGATTCTTCTGTGGAGTTCCGAGTACATTATCCTTTCCCCTGTGTAATTACCTTAACAAGCTCCGGCTGTTTTATTCTCAGAAGGTTTACTCCCTGATATACAGGTGCCTACCTCTTTCGTAAGTGAAGGTCCTAATTGATCTTTTTTCTCTGTTCCCTCACCACAATCCAGATTCTTTGGGGAGTTACCAGTATAGTAACCATACCAGGAAGTACGTAATTTATTAAGCTACTGCTTTTCTTAATCTCAGTGGAGATATTTACTGATAAACAGCTACCTACGCAGCATGTTCATGTCGTTCCTAAATGAGCTTTTTTCTCTGTTCCCTCACCACAATCCAGATTCTTTGGGGAGTTACCAGTACTGTATCCATACCAGGAAGTACTTAATTTATTAAGCTACTGCTTTTCTTAATCTCAGTGGAGATATTTACTGATAAACAGCTACGAATGCAGCATGTTCATGTCGTTCCTAAATGAGCTTTTATCTCTCTCCCCTCACCACAAATCAGATTCTTCTGAGGAGGTCCCAGTACATTATACTTTCCCCTGTGTAATTACCTTAACAAGCTCCAGCTGTTTTTATTCTCAGAAGCGATACTCCCTGATATACAGCTGCCTACCCCCTTCGTAAGTACAGGTCCTAAATGAGCTTTTTTCTATGTTCCCTCACGACAATCCAGATTCTTTTGGGGAGTTACCAGTACAGTAACCATACCAGGAAGTACTTAATTTATTAAGCTACTGCTTTTCTTAATCTCAGTGGAGATATTTACTGATAAACAGCTACCTACACAGCATGTTCATGTCGTTCCTAAATGAGCTTTTATCTCTCTCCCCTCATCACAAATCACATTCTTCTGAGGATTTCCCAGTACATTATCCTTTCCCCTGTGTAATTACCTTAACAAGCTCCAGCTGTTTTTATTCTCAGAAGGTTTACTCCCTGATATACAGCTGCCTAACCCCTTCGTAAGTGCAGGTCCTATCTGAGGTTTTTTCTCTGTTCCCTCACCACAATCCAGATTCTTTTGGGGAGTTACCTATAGAGTAAACATACAAGGAATCACTTAATTTATTAAGATACTGCTTTTCTTAATCTCAGTGGAGATATTTACTGATAAACAGCTGTTTACGCAGCATGTTCATGTCGTTCCTAAATGAGCTTTTATCTCTCTCCCCTCACCACAAATCAGATTCTTCTGAGGAGTTCCCAGTACATTATCTTTTCCCCTGTGTAATTACCTTAACAAGCTCCAGCTGTTTTTATTCTCAGAAGGATTACTCCCTGATATACAGCTGCCTACCCCCTTCGTAAGTGCAGGTCCTAAATGAGCTTTTTTCTCTGTTCCCTCACCACAATCCAGATTCTTTTGGGGAGTTACCAGTACAGTAACCATACCAGGAAATACTTAATTTATTAAGCTACTGCTTTTTTTTTTTTTTTTTTTGCCAGTCCTGGGCTTTGGACTCAGGGCCTGAGCACTGTCCCTGGCTTCTTCCCGCTCAAGGCTAGCACTCTGCCACGAGAGCCACAGCGCCGCTTCTGGCCGTATTTTCTGTATATGTGGTGCTGGGGAATCGAACCTAGGGCCTTGTGTATCCGAGGCAGGCACTCTTGACACTAGGCTATATATCCAGCCCCTGCTTTTCTTAATCTCAGTGGAGATATTTACTGATAAACAGCTACCTACGCAGCATGTTCATGTCGTTCCTAAATGAGCTTTTATCTCTCTCCCCTCACCACAAATCAGATTCTTCTGAGGAGTTCCCAGTACATTATCCTTTCCCCTGTGTAATTACCTTAACAAGCTCCAGCTGTTTTTATTCTCAGAAGGTTTATTCCCTGAAACACTGCGGCCTACCCCCTTTGTAAGTGCAGGTCCTAAATGAGCTTTTTTCTCACTTCCCTCACCACAATCTAGATTCTTTTGGGGAGTTACCAGTACAGAACCATACCAGGAAATACTTAATTAATTAAGCTACTGCTTTTCTTAATCTCAGTGGAGATATTTACTGATAAACAGCTACCTACACAGCATGTTCATGTCGTTCCTAAATGAGCTTTTATCTCTCTCCCCTCACCACAAATCAGATTCTTCTGAGGATTTCCCAGTACATTATCCTTTCCCCTGTGTAATTACCTTAACAAGCTCCAGCTGTTTTTATTCTCTGAAGGTTTACTCCCTGATATACAGCTGCCTACCCCCTTTTTATGTGCAGGTCCAAAATGACCTTTTTTCTCTGTTCCCTCACCACAATCCAGATTCTTTTGGGGAGTTACCAATACAGTAACCATACCAGGAAGTACTTAATTTATTAAGCTACTGCTTTTCTTAATCTCAGTGGAGATATTTACTGATAAACAGCTATGTACGCAGCATGTTCATGTCGTTCCTAAATGAGCTTTTATCTCTCTCCCCTCACCACAAATCAGATTCTTCTGAGGAGTTCCCAGTACATTATCCTTTCCCCTGTGTAATTACCTTAACAACCTCCAGCTGTTTTTATTCTCAGAAGGTTAACTCCCTGATATACAGCTGCCTACCTCCTTCGTAACTGCAGGTCCTAAATGAGCTTTTTTCTCTGTTCCCTCACCACAATCCAGATTCTTTTGGCGAGTTACCAGTACAGTAACCATACCAGGAAGTACTTAATTTATTAAGCAACTGCTTTTCTTAATCTCAGTGGAGATATTTACTGATAAACAGCTACCTACGCAGCATGTTCTTGTCGTTCCTAAATGAGCTTTTATCTCTCTCCCCTCACCACAAATCAGATTCTTCTGAGGAGTTCCCAGTACATTATCCTTTCCCCTGTGTAATTACCTTAACAAGCTCCAGCTGTTTTTATTCTCAGAAGGTTTACTCCCTGGTATACAGCTGCCTACCCCCTTCGTAAGTGCAGGTCCTAAATGAGTTTTTTCTCTGTTCCCTCACCACAATCCAGATTCTTTTGGGGAGTTACCAGTACAGTAACCATACCAGGAAGTTCTTAATTTATTAAGCTACTGCTTTTCTTAATCTCAGTGGAGATATTTACTGATAAACAGCTATGTACGCAGCATGTTCATGTCGTTCCTAAATGAGCTTTTATCTCTCTCCCCTCACCACTAATCAGATTCTTCTGAGGAGTTCCCAGTACATTATCCTTTCCCCTGTGTAATTACCTTAAGAAGCTCCAGCTGTTTTTATTCTCAGACGTTTTACTCCCTGATATACAGCTGCCTACCCCCTTCGTAAGTGCACGTCATAAATGAGCTTTTTTCTCTATTCCCTCAACACAATCCAGATTCTTTTGGGGAGTTACCAGTACAGTAACCATCCCAGGAAGTACTTAATTTATTAAGCTACTGCTTTTCTTAATCTCAGTGGAAATATTTACTGATAAACAGCTACCTACGCTGAATGTTCATGTCGTTCCTAAATGAGCTGTTATCTCTCTCCCCTCACCACAAATCAGATTCTTCTGAGGAGTTCACAGTACATTATCCTTTCCCCTGTGTAATTACCTTAACAAGCTCCAGCTGTTTTTATTCTCAGAAGGTTTACTCCCTGATATACAGCTGCCTACCCCCTTCGTAAGTGCCGGTCCTAAATGAGCTTTTTTCTCTGTTCCCTCACCACAATCCAGATTCTTTTGGGGAGTTACCAGTATAGTAACCATACCAGGAAGTACTTATTTTATTAAGCTACTGCTTTTCTTAATCTCAGTGGAGATATTTACTGATAAACAGCTACCTACGCAGCATGTTCATGTTGTTCCTCAATGAGCTTTTATCTCTCTCCTCTCATCACAAATCAGATTCTTCTGCGGATTTCCCAGTACATTATCCTTTCCCCTGTGTAATTAACTTAACAAGCTCCAGCTGTTTTTATTTTCAGAAGGTTTACTCCCTGATATAAACTGCCTACCCCCTTCGTAAGTGCAGGTCCTAAATAAGCTTTTTTCTCTGTTTCCTCACCACAATCCAGATTCTTTTGGGGAGTTACAAATACAGTAACCATACCAGGAAGTACTTAATTTATTAAGCTACTGTTTTCTTAATCTCAGTGGAGATATTTACTGATAAACAGCTACCTACGCAGCATGTTCATGTCGTTCCTAAATGAGCTTTTATCTCTCTCCCCTCACCACAAATCAGATCCTTCTGAGGAGTTCCTAGTACATTATCCTTTCCCCTGTGTAATTACCTTAACAAGCTCCAGCTGTTTTTATTCTCTGACGGTTTACTCCCTGATATACAGCTGCCTACCCCCTTCGTAAGTGCAGGTCCTAAATGAGCTTTTTTCTCTGTTCCCTCACCAAAATCCAGATTCTTTTGGGGAGTTTCCAGTACAGTAACCATACCAGGAAGTACTTAATTTATTAAGCTATTTCTTTTCTTAATCTCATTGGAGATATTTACTGATAAACAGCTACCTACGCAGCATGTTCATGTCGTTCCTAAATGAGCTTTTTTCTCTGTTCCCTCACCACAATCCAGATTCTTTTGGGGAGTTACCAGTACAGTAACCATACCAGGAATTACTTAATTTATTAAGCTACTGCTTTTCTTAATCTCAGTGGAGATATTTACTGATAAACAGCTACGTATGCAGCATGTTCATGTCGTTCCTAAATGAGCTTTTATCTCTCTCCCCTCACCACAAATAAGATTCTTCTGAGGAGTTCCCAGTACATTATCCTTTCCCCTGTGTAATTACCTTAACAATCTCCAGCTGTTTTTATTCTCAGAAGCGATACTCCCTGATATACAGCTGCCTACCCCCTTCGTAAGTGCAGGTCCTAAATGAGCTTTTTTCTCTGTTCCCTCACCACAATCCAGATTCTTTTGGGGAGTTACCAGTACAGTAACCATACCAGGAAGTTCTTAATTTATTAAGCTACTGCTTTTCTTAATCTCAGTGGAGATATTTACTGATAAACAGCAACCTACACAGCATGTTCACGTCGTTCCTAAATGAGCTTTTATCTCTCTCCCCTGATCACAAATCAGATTCTTCTGAGGATTTCCCAGTACATTATCCTTTCCCGTGTGTAATTAACTTAAAAAGCTCCAGCTGTTTTTATTCTCAGAACGTTTACTCCCTGATATACAACTGCCTACCCCCTTCGTTAATGCAGGTCCTAAATGAGCTTTTTTCTCTGT
The DNA here is from genome assembly GCF_023159225.1 of Perognathus longimembris pacificus. NCBI lineage: Eukaryota > Metazoa > Chordata > Mammalia > Rodentia > Heteromyidae > Perognathus > Perognathus longimembris. The sequence goes on along the minus strand of NW_025957377.1, from coordinate 13,632 downwards.
TCCCTCACCACAATCCAGATTCTTTTGGGGAGTTACCAGTACAGTAACCATACCAGGAAGTACTTAATTTATTAAGCTACTGCTTTTCTTAATCTCAGTGGAGATATTTACTGATAAACAGCTACGTATGCAGCATCTTCATGTCGTTCCTAAATGAGCTTTTATCTCTCTCCCCTCACCACAAATCAGATTCTTCTGAGGAGTTCCCAGTACATTATCCTTTCCCCTGTGTAATTACCTTAACAATCTCCAGCTGTTTTTATTCTCAGAAGCGATACTCCCTGATATACAGCTGCCTACCCCCTTCGTAAGTGCAGGTCCTAAATGACCTTTTTTCTCTGTTCCCTCACCACAATCCAGATTCTTTTGGGGAGTTACCAGTACAGTAACCATACCAGGAAGTTCTTAATATATTAAGCTACTGCTTTTCTTAATCTCAGTGGAGATATTTACTGATAAACAGCAACCTACGCAGCATGTTCACGTCGTTCCTACATGAGCTTTTATCTCTCTCCCCTGATCACAAATCAGATTCTTCTGAGGAGTTCCCAGTACATTATCCTTTCCCGTGTGTAATTACCTTAAAAATCTCCAGCTGTTTTTATTCTCAGAAGGTTTACTCGCTGATATACAAATGCCTACCCCCTTCGTAAGTGCAGGTCCTAAATGAGCTTTTTTCTCTGTTCCCTCACCACAATCCAGATTCTTTTGGGGAGTTACCAGTACAGTAACCATACCAGGATGTACTTAATTTATTAAGCTACTGCTTTTCTTAATCTCAGTGGAGATATTTATTATAAACTGCTACATATGCAGCATGTTCATGTCGTTCCTAAATGAGCTTTTATCTCTCTCCCCTCACCACAAATCAGATTCTTCTGAGGAGTCTCCAGTACATTATCCTTTCCCCTCTGTAATTACCTTAACAAGCTCCAGCTGTTTGTTTTCTCAGAAGTTTTACTCCCTGATATACAGCTGCCTACCCCCTTCGTAAGTGCAGATCCTAAATGAGCTTTTTTCTCTGTTCCCTCACAAAAATCCAGATTCTTTTGGGGAGTTGCCAGTACAGTAACCATACCAGGAAGTACTTAATTTATTAAGCTACTGCTTTTCTTAATCTCAGTGGAGATATTTACTGATAAACAGCTACCTACGCAGCATGTTCATGTCGTTCCTAAATGAGCTTTTTTCTCTGTTCCCTCACCACAAACCAGATTCTTTTGGGGAGTTACCAGTACAGTATCCATACCAGGAAGTACTTAATTTATTAAGCTACTGCTTTTCTTAATCTTAGTGGAGATATTTACTGATAAACAGCTACGTATGCAGCATGTACATGTCGTTCCTAAATGAGCTTTTATCTCTCTCCCCTCACCACAAATCAGATTCTTCTGAGGAGTTCCCAGTACATTATCCTTTCCCATGTGTAATTACCTTAACAAGCTCCAGCGGTTTTTATTCTAAGAATGTTTACTCACTGACATACAGCTGCCTACCCCCTTCGTAAGTGCAGGTCCTAAATGAGCTTTTTTCTCTGTTTCCTCACCACAATCCAGATTCTTTTGGGGAGTTACCAGTACAGTAACCATACCAGGAAGTACTTAATTTATTAAGCTACTGCTTTTCTTAATCTCAGTGGAGATATTTACTGATAAACAGCTACCTACGCAGCATTTTCATGTCGTTCCTAAATGAGCTTTTATCTCTCTCACCTCACCACAAATCAGATTCTTCTGAGGTGTTCCCAGTACATTATCCTTTCCCCTGTGTAATTACCTTAACAAGCTCCAGCTGTTTTTATTCTCAGATGGTTTACTCCCTGATATACAGTTGCCTACCCCCTTCGTAAGTGCAGGTCCTAAATGAGCTTATTTCTCTTTTCGCTCACCACAATCCAGATTCTTTTGGGGCGTTACCAGTACAGTAACCATACCAGGAAGTACTTAATTTATTAAGCTACTGCTTTTCTTGATCTCAGTGAAGATATTTACTGATAAACAGCTACCTACACAGCATGTTCATGTCGTTCCTAAATGAGCTTTTATTTCTTTGCCCTCACCACAAATCAGATTCTTCTGAGGAGTTCCCAGTACATTATCCTTTCCCCTGTGTAATTACCTTAACAAGCTCCAGCTGTTTTCATTCTCAGAAGTTTTACTCCCTGATATACTGCTGCCTACACCCTTCGTAAGTGCAGGTCCTAAATGAGCTTTTTTCTCTGTTCCCTCACCACAATCCAGATTCTTTTGGGGAGTTACCAGTACAGTAACCATACCAGGAAGTACTTAATTTATTGAGCTACTGCTTTTCTTAATCTCAGTGGAGATATTTACTGATAAACAGCTACCTACGCAGCATGTTCATGTCGTTCCTAAATGAGCTTTTATCTCTCTCCCCTCACCACAAATCAGATTCTTCTGAACAGTTCCCAGTACATTATCCTTTCCCCTGTGTAATTACCTTAAAAAGCTCCAGCTGTTTTTATTCTCAGAAGGTTTACTCCCTGATATACAGCTGCCTACCCCCTTCGTAAGTGCAGGTCCTAAATGAGCTTTTTTCTCTGTTCCCTCACCACAATCCAGATTCTTTTGGGGAGTTACCAGTACAGTAACCATACCAGGAAGTACTTAATTTATTGAGCTACTGATTTTCTTAATCTCAGTGGAGATATTTACTGATAAAGAGCTACCTACGCTGCATGTTCATGTCGTTCCTAAATGAGCTTTTATCTCTCTCCCCTCACCACAAATCAGATTCTTCTGAGGAGTTCCCAGTACATTATCCTTTCCCCTTTGTAATTACCTTAACAAGCTCCAGCTGTTTTTATTCTCATGAGGTTTACTCCCTGATATACAGCTGCCTACCTCCTTCGTAAGTGCAGGTCATAAATGAGCTTTTTTCTCTGTTCCCTCACTGTCGGGAGCCGAGCTAGCAGCTAAGCTCATCCTGACCTCGGGCTGTGCCGACGTCGCCAAGATGTCGCGAGCCAAACTTGCACCTAGGTTCATTTTCACCTCTGGCTGTGCTGTTACCGCCAGGATATGCTAAAGGCAAAGTCCACAGCCACTGTCCGGAATTGCTTTGTTACCTTGTGTTTACTGTAATCAAATGTTGTAAACTTCAAAGCCTCTTTGTGTTCTGGAATTTTAACAACCCTATGCTATTCCCTGGTTCCAAAACTGCATATAAGCTGGAAGTTAAAAATAAACTGTTGCTGCAGTCTTGAGGTTCAACCTTATGGCTGCAGACCTCCCGTACCCCATCTTTGTCTCTTGTCTTTTTCTCTTGCCTTATTTTTCCTTTTCCGTATCCCTGCCGCCCCTCAGTCAGGATTTCTGTTCCCCTGCCGGCTGGCCCGGCAGGTTTGGCGCCTGGAACAGGGACTTGAAGGCCTGGGACCGAAGGCAGGTAACCCCCGCTCAGGTAAGGACGTCGGAATGCTTGGGAAGGAGAGCGGGAGGAGAGTGTATTGTCGGGAGCAATAAATTATGGGACAAGGTAATAGCCGCATGCTATACATGCAGGCCCCCAAAGGCATGCTTAATGCCCGGGCAGTGAAAGTTGGCCAATGTAACTTAGAACCTTTCTTTTATTTTATTGAGAAAGCATGCCCCCAGTTCCTGGAGGAAGGAACCAATAACTTAAAAACTTGTTAGAAAAAAAAAAAAAAAAGGGAACATTATGATGCAACTGGCCCTGTGAAAACCTCAGTGGATGCTATTATTCTTTGGTTTCTGGTCCGAGATTGCTTAGATCTTAGCCATGAATAGATTAAATTCGATCAGTCGATTGGAGAAACTGAACAGGGACCTGATGAGTGTTGCCCAGCTCTGGGAGCATATGCTGCTGCCTGGGAAGAGCTGAGAAAATTAACAAGACCTGAACCCACTGAGCTAGACATTAAGGAAGACTCAGATGGCTCAGACTCTGAGGAGAAATTATTCTATAAGCCTATTAAAGATAGATTGACCTATGTTGAGAATATGTTAAAATCAGTTATAGCTCTATTGTCACAGCTTCATCCAGAACAACAAACTCCTTTAAAGGGAGTACTGGCAGACTTACAGCTCTCCTAGGTGCAGGCTGATAGCAGGGGGAAGGGACCTGAGGCTAGGGAAATGCTACCACCACCGAGGTAACTTCTCCTGACCGAGCGCTCTATTTCCATCCACCAGGACAGATTTGAAACCCCAACCAGGGTGAGTGACCATTAGCCTGGAGCTTACATTTTTCCATAAATCCACTGGGCTAGGTCAAGGAGATCAGCAATTGTGGGTGTTTGGAGACAACTGATCTCTAGTTCAGCTCAGCTGGTTGCTCATCAAGTCTAAATTGTTTCAGGAAAGCTGCTCAAGTTTGAGCCCAATCATATATATTTGGAATATTTTGCAGGACTTACCTAACTTCTATGAGCGCTCAGGCAGATGAAGCTCTCTCTGTCTCTTTTTCTGTCTCCCTCTAAACTCTGCCTGCCTGCCTGTGTCATAGGATGGGTATTGATATTTGTTTAACATCTGCTTTAAAAGACTCAAAGAAAGGTTTTCTATTCTTGTTATTGATGTTTAAGTTTGGAGATTCAGTTAAATTCTGCTTGTTTGGCTAAATCATAAGTTTCTCTAGCATTGAGCACATGGTAGACGATAGGATTGGATGGAGTGAAAGCCTGCCCATCCCCCAGGTAACAAGCATGCCAAATTCCTGGAGGCTGGGCAGAGTCCTGTAACCTTGCATTTCAAAGGTGCCTTACAATTCAAATGCTGCAAGATGAAGGTGTCTTACTGTGAGCTCACTGTCTGTGTTCATATCCTGTCTCCCATATACTCCCTTTGTGGGCTAAACTGGTTTCTCAAAATTTGGCTTCTCAGATGATCTGAAAATTTTGGTTTGCTGAAAAGATTTTTTTGTTTACTATCTAACCACGTGGTTCTAGAATATAGGCAAAATAATACCATTTGCCACTGGAATTCCAGAAAAACTTATGGCCAATTAAAGAACAATTCTAAGCGCGCCCCAAAACATGTGCACATTGTCTGTATGTGTATGTATGTCTATGTCTATGTCTATGTGTTGGTAAAACTTAAAAACAAAACAAAAAACAGGTTTTAAGCCTAAACTGATATGTTTGGGAACAAACAAATGTGTCTAAGACAAACTCCAAAAGGTTTTAATATACAGCACGTGATATAAGTGCAATGATGTACAACCAGTATGTTATTCTTTATGTCTATCTATGCTAAGAGTCAAGTGTACATCTAATCCTGACAATTCTTTGGTATAGATTAAGATTTTGCTTCTCCATTTTTTTTCTCTTTTTTCACTGTGCTCTCATAAACTCTTTAAAATCAAGGGACCAGAGTCATTTTGAAATAACTGCACAGGTGTGACTATTAACCTAAATTTTCCGGACCCCAAATTAACATTTTGCTTTATAGGATACAGGTTGACATGTGTGCTAGCTGAGTGGACCGTGGCAGTCTATGGCTACAGAAAGCTGCCTCCACAGCCGGCTTCCAAACTGGGAGTTGTTTGTGACTCAGAAACTTCCCTGGCTGCTACAGAGAGCAGACTTGGTTAGCCTTCAATCTGTGTGGATTTTGTGACTAGAAAGATGGTTAAAGGCCCAAGTCTTCTAAAATCTGTTTAAAAATGCCCTTAACCAGTCTGTGTAGAAATTTACAGGCAACAAGCAGAAAATGTGACAGCCTATCCAGGGAACTCTACTAAAAAATTATCCAGATGCAAACCATCTCTCCTGCTGGCCTGCTAATTTGGGATGGAAGACACAGCCACTTCAGATCCACTAAAGCTGAGACTTTTATTGTTATTCATTTGTTTTCTCTTTCACGTGCCAGTAAGGTAAGGTTAAATAATATGACTAGATTTAATGACACTTGGATCCCATTCAGTCTGCTGTTCTTTAAGTGTTACAGCAAATCTCTGGCAACTACTTGGTGGTCAATTCTTAGCAACTTGCAGGTAAACTCTACTCCTTTTGTTCTCCTATTGGTTTAATTGGAAATAAAAAGGGCTTTTATGGCTAAGACTCTTTGGATAGTTCAAAGCCAGCCCAGGCAGAGAAAAATAAAAATCCCTCTTGGTCATATTTTGGGTCCTTATTATTTTACTAGTCAAAAATTACAGGTTAAGACTTCTCATTTGCGTACTTTGCATGATTTTCAAAAATTTCTGGGAGATATTAATTGGCTTCGCCCTTATCTTAAATTGTCCACAGCTGAATTAAAACCCTTATTTAATCTATTAAAAGGTGAAAAAGGAGTTTTGGGTCCTCAGACATATTTTGGGTTCAAAACATAAACTGGGAAAGGCCCGAGCTTACAATTTATATACAAGAAAAGCCCTTCCGAGGTCTGTTAGATACAGGAGCAGATGTGTCTGTGATAGCCAAGAGACATTGGCCTTCCCACTGGCCTCTTACTGCATCTCTTACATCCTTACAGGGGATTGGCCATGCCACAGACACCCAACAAAGCAGTGCCATCCTTAACTGGAGAGATGGTGAGGGGCATTCTGGGACTTTCCAGATCATTTGCCCATAAATTTGTGGGGCAGAGATATTATGGAAAAAATGGGAGTCTATTTGTTTAGCCCTAGTGACGCAGTCACTCGTCAACTCCTAAGTCAAGGGCTACTGCCTTCAGGAGGATTGGAAAGCCATCAGCAAGGAATTAGAGAACCCATTCAACCTCAGCCCCGACCTCCTAGACAAGGACTGGGATATTTTTAACGGGGGTTGCTGCTCGTCCTGTCCCTCATGCTGATCCTATCACATGGTTATCAGACACTCCGGTGTGGGTGGATCAGTGGCCCCTATCAATTAAAAAGATTGTTGTTGCCCAACAGCTGGACTTGGGCCACATTGCTCCTACTACTTCCCCATGGAATTCGCCTATTTTTGTAGTTAAAAGGAAATCTGGTAAATGGAGACTCCTACAGGATCTCCGGCGAGTAAATGCCACCATGGAACTTATGGGAGCATTACAACCAGGTTTGCCCTCTCCTATGGCAATTCCTCAAAATACATACAAAATTATAATTGACTTAAAAGATTGTTTTTATACCATACCTCTTGCTCCTCAAGATTGCAAACGCTTTGCATTTAGTGTCCCCTCTACAAATATTAAAGAACCCATGAAAAGGTGCCATTGGCTAGTGTTACCCCAAGGCATGGCGAACAGCCCCACCTTGCATCAAAGCTTTGTAGCATGGGCTCTCTCTTCTACTCGCCAAAATTTTCCTTCTGTTTGGTCTGTTGAAGGGGGACCCTGACCCCTACATCTCCAGAGAAATAACAACTGAAGCAGCAGAAGCCTCGAGCATAGTAAATTCCTGCCATTTCTTCCAACATATATATTATATTGATTACTCAGCCCCTTGGGAAGCTTATATTTTAACTATATCTCATTCTCCAACAGCGGTCCTTTGGCAGAAGGGACCCCTTTTGTGCTTTCCTTGCCTGCTACTCCTTCAAAAATATTAATTCCTTATATGAATTGGTAGCCACCTTAGTCCATATGTGCCGTGTGGAATCTTGTAAGTATCTTGGACGAGATCCACAGGTTATTTTATATCCCCTATACTTTACAACAACAAGAATGGCTTTATAGTCTTTGTGATTCCTGGGTCACTGCCTGAGATAATTTTGTGGGCACAATTTCACAACATTATCCCTCTAACAAGTTACTTCACTTTGCCTCTTCTTACCATTAAGGGAGGGCAATGCTATTACGGATGAGGCTACCCAAATTTTTCTTTCTCAAATTGACTTGGCAAAGCAATCACATGCTGCCCACATCAAAACAGTCGTGCCTTACGTCAGCAATTTCATATTACTTATGAGGCAGCTCGTCAAATTGTAAAAACTTGTCCCAACTGTGCTACCTTCCTGCTGTGCCCTCCAATGGCATTAACCCTCATGGTCAAGAAATTGTCGAATGGGCCAACGGTTTGTTAAAACACCAAATTTCTAAATTAAAGGGGGGAAACTATACCCCTTCTCTCCTGTTAATATACTTTCTCATACTTTATTCATACTAATTTTTTTAAATTTGGATTGCAATGGCCACTCCGCAGCACAGCGGTTCTGGGAAAAGAGAGAGCAAAGAGCTTTTGCCCAAGTTAAGTGGAGAGATCCTTTAACAAGTGCTTGGCACAGGCCCGATCCGGTACTGACATGGGGTCGAGGACATGTCTGTGTTTCTTCACAGGATGAAAATCATGCCCGCTGGCTACCTGAGCGTTGTGTTCGCATTGTGGAAACTCATCAGAACGGTACAAGCGCTGACCCACTGGGCTTATGTGCCAGATCCACCGATTGTGCACCCTGCGACCTGGGAGGGAGCTGAGGTGTTTGTCCATGTCAACAGATCAGCGTACGGTACAGCTCCAGACCCTTTTGTCCAGCACGTTAAGATGGGAGATTTTGCAGCTTCTGGCATTGGAACCCCTTTATGTTTTACAACTGACTCCAACAGTTATATTCCAGGCTGTACTGTAATGCAATCCATAAACTATAGAATTCGGATTCCTGATAATAGTCAAGTATATAATATACAAATGACTTCATTGCCTACTGGGTTTCCTGTACATGCCAATTTACCTCGTCCTTCATGATACCTCGCTGCATCAACTCCTCTCAAATTGTAGAATCCACGGAGAACTGCACCCCGTAAAGTGTAGACATGATCACCCTTTATAACCAATATTTCAGGAACTAATTCTCAGCTGATGGACTGGTCTGGAGCTAATCTCACCAACATGTTCAACCAGGTCTGTGGTGGATGAATGGACGCCCTCAACGCCATGTCTTGATGTTAGTGGCTTCCTAAACAATATATCCTGGCCCACTTCTACTCTTTAAAAAATATTATGAGTTGTGTAACACCCCCTTATGCTATTATGTATGGACCTTTTAATATTTCTATAGGAGCCATGTATTTCAAAGTTACCTGCACTAACTGTTCTTTTACAAATTGCTTGTATAGTGGTCTTACTGATTCTGTAATTATTATTAAGCAACCACCATTTGTTATGCTTCCTGTAAACTTATCTGAAGCTTGGTATAAAGAAACAGGTATTCAAGTGTTAAAACATTTAAAAGAACTTATGCGCCCTAGACGATTTGTAGGGCTATTAATAGCAGGAATTTTAGCCTTTATTTCCTTAGCTGCCTCTGCTGCAGCGGCTACTGTGGCTTTAACACAAAATGTGCAGACAGCTCACCATGTTAATCAGCTTGCTCATAATACCACGCAAGCCCTGCACTTTCAAGGCAGGATTGATGATAAGGTAGAACAAAAATTAGAAGCCTTGTATAAATCTTTGTTGTCTCTGGGAGAACAAATTCGTGCCTTACAAACTTTGCAACGGGTGCGCTGTCATGCTGGGTTTGACTTTATTTGTGTGACCCTCCATAAGTATAATGGGTCAAGCTATCCTTGGGAACAAGTTGTAGCACATCTAAATGGTATTTGGCACCATAATAACTTGTCCTTAGATCTCTTTCAACTCCATAGACAAATAGCCGGACTAGAACAAGCTCCACCTTTGGACTTTAAGTGGCAAAAACAGCAAAAGAACTGTTTGAACAACTTCAACAGTATGTCCCTTCCTTAACTAACGTTAAGGGGCTGCTAATGACATTGCTCGGCCCAGGGATACTTTTGCTGATGGCTTGCCTATGTCTTCCTTGCATTGTACGCATATTGCAAAACTCTTTCATGAGTTTAGCCAGCCAGCTCCATAAGGTCAAGCTCCAAGTAAATGAATTTCCCCTGAGAGGAACCGCAGCCAGAGACGGGTATGAGGCAGTGCCAGCCTAGACCGACCTAAAACAGGGCCTTCAGCACTGCTCTGAAGTTGTTCCCTAAGACGGGTAGGGCAGGCTGAGGTACTCACCCCACCTAAGACAGGCGGGTTCGCTTCTTTTAATAAAAAGACGGGGGAAATGTCGGGAGCCGAGCTAGCAGCTAAGCTCATCCTGACCTCTGGCTGTGCCGATGTCGCCAAGATGTCGCAAGCCAAACTTGCACCTAGGTTCATTTTCACCTCTGGCTGTGCTGTTACCGCAAGGATATGCTAAAGGCAAAGTCCACAGCCACTGTCCGGAATTGCTTTGTACCTTGTGTTTACGGTAATCAAATGTTGTAAACTTCAAAGCCTCTTTGTGTTCTGGAATTTTAACAACCCTATGCTATTCCCTGGTTCCAAAACTGCATATGAGTTGGAAGTTAAGAATAAACTGTTGCTGCAGTCTTGAGGTTCAACCTTATGGCTGCAGACCTCCCGTACCCCATCTTTGTCTCTTGTCTTTTTCTCTTGCCTTATTTTTCCTTTTCCGTATCCCTGCCGCCCCTCAGTCAGGATTTCTGTTCCCCCTGCCGGCTGGCCCGGCAGGCCTCACCACAATCCAGATTCTTTTGGGGAGTTACCAGTACAGTAACCATACCAGGAAGTACTTAATTTATTAAGCTACTGCTTTTCTTAATCTCAGTGGAGATATTTACTGATAAACAGCTACCTATGCAGCATGTTTCATGTCGTTCCTAAATGAGCTGTTATCTCTCTCCACTCACCACAAATCAGATTCTTCTGAGGAGTTCCCAGTACATTATCCTTTCCCCTGTGTAATTACCTTAACAAGCTCCAGCTGTTTTTATTCTCAGAAGGATTACACCCTGATATACAGCTGCCTACCCCCTTCGTAAGTGCAGGTCCTAAATGAGCTTTTTTCTCTGTTCCCTCACCACAATCCAGATTCTTTGGGGGAGTTACCAGTACAGTAACCATACCAGGAAGTACTTAATTTATTAAGCTACTGCTTTTCTTAATCTCAGTGGAGACATTTACTGATAAACAGCTACCTACGCAGCATGTTCATGTCGTTCCTAAATCAGCTTTTATCTCTCTCCCCTCACCACAAATCAGATTCTTCTGAGGAGTTACCAGTACATGATCCATTCCCCTGTGTAATTACCTTAACAAACTCCAGCTGTTTTTATTCTCAGAAGGTTTACTCCCTGATATACTGTTTCCTACCCCCTTCGTAGTGCAGGTCCTAAATGAGCTTTTTTCTCTGTTCCCTCACCACAATCCAGATTCTTTTGGGGAGTAAGAATACAGTAACCATACCAGGAAGTACTTAATTTATTAAGCTACTGCTTTTCTTAATCTCAGTGGAGATATTTACTGATAAACAGCTACGTACGCAGCATGTTCATGTCTTTCCTAAATGAGCTTTTATCTCTCTCCCCTCACCACAAATCAGATTCTTCTGAGGAGTTCCCAGTACATTATCCTTTCCCCTGTGTAATTACCTTAACAAGCTCCAGCTGTTTTTATTCTCAGAAGGTTTACTCCCTGATATACAGCTGCCAACCCACTCCGTAAGTGCAGGTCCTAAATGAGATTTTTTCTCTGTTCCCTCACCACAATCCAGATTATTTTGGGGAGTTACCAGTACAGTAACCATACCAGGAAGTACTTAATTTATTAAGCTACTCCTTTTCTTAATCTCAGTGGAGATATTTACTGATAAACAGCTACCTATGCAGCATGTTCATGTGGTTCCTAAATGAGCTTTTATCTCTCTCCCCTCACCACAAATCAGATTCTTCTGAGGAAATCCCAGTACATTATCCTTTCCCCTGTGTAAATACCTTAACAAGCTCCAGCTGTTTTTATTCTCAGAAGGTTTACTCCCTGATATACAGCTGCCTACCCCCTTCGTAAGTGCAGGTCCTAAATGAGCTTTTTTCTCTGTTCCCTCACCAAAATCCAGATTCTTTTGGGAATTACCAGTACACTAACCATACCAGGAAGTACTTAATTCATTAAGCTACTGCTTTTCTTAATCTCAGTGGAGATATTTACTGATAAACAGCTACCTATGCAGCATGTTCATGTCGTTCCTAAATGAGCTTTTATCTCTCTCCCCTCATCACAAATCAGATTCTTCTGAGGAGTTCCCAGTACATTATTCTTTCCGCTGTGTAATTACCTTAACAAGCTCCAGCTGTTTTTATTCCCAGAAGGTTTTCTCCCTGATATACAGCTCCCTACAGCCTTCGTAAGTGCAGGTCCTAAATGAGCTTTTTTCTCTGTTCCTTCACCACAATCCAGATTCTTTTGGGGTGTTACCAGTACAGTAACCATACCAGGAAGTACTTAATTTATTAAGCTACTGCTTTTCTTAATCTCAGTGGAGATATTTACTGATAAACAGCCACCTATGCAGCATGTTCATGTCGTTCCTAAATGAGCTTTTATCTCTCTCCCCTCACCACAAATCAGATTCTTCTGAGGAGTTCCCAGTACATTATCCTTTCCCATGTGTAATTCCCTTAACAAGATCCAGCTGTTTTTATTCTCAGAAGGTTTACTCCCTGATATACAACTGCCTACCCCTTCGTAAGTGCAGGTCCTAAATGAGCTTTTTTCTCTGTTCCCTCACCACAAACCAGATTCTTTTGGGGAGTTTACAAGTACAGTAACCATACCAGGAAGTACTTAATTTATTAAGCTACTGCTTTTCTTAATCTCAGTGGAGATATTTACTGATAAACAGCTACCTACGCAGCATGTTCATGTCGTTCCTAAATGAGCTTTTATCTCTCTCCCCTCACCACAAATCAATTCTTCTGAGGAGTTCGCAGTACATTACCCTTTCCCCTGTGTAATTACCTTATCAAGCATCAGCTGTTTTTATTCTCAGAAGGTTTACTCCCTGATAAACAACTGCCTACCCCCTTCGTAAGTGCAGGTCCTAAATGAACTTTTTTCTCTGTTCCCTCACCACAATCCAGATTCTTTTGGGGGTTACCAGTACAGTAACCATACCAGGAAATACTTAATTTGTTAAGCTACTGCTTTTCTTAATCTCAGTGGAGATATTTACTGATGAACAGCTACCTACGCAGCATATTCATGTCGTTCCTAAAGGAGCTTTTATCTCTCTCCCCTCACCACAAATCAGATTCTTCTGAGGAGTTCCCAGTACATTATCCGTTCCCCTGTGTAATTACCTTTATAATCTCCAGCTGTTTTTATTCTCAGAAGGTTTACTCCCTGATATACAACTGCCTAACCCCTTCGAAGTGCAGGTCCTAAATGAGCTTTTTCTCTGTTCCCTCACAACAATCCAGATTCGTTTGGGGAGTTACCAGTACAGTAACCATACCAGGAAGTACTTAATTCATTAGGTACTGCTTTTCTTAATCTCAGTGGAGATATTTACTGATGAACAGCTACCTACGCAGCATTTTCATGTCGTTCCTAAAGGAGCTTTTATCTCTCTCCCCTCACCACAAATCAGATTCTTCTGAGGAGTTCCCAGTACATTATCCTTTCCCCTGTGTAATTACCTTAACAAGCTCCAGCTGTTTTTATTCTCAGAAGGTTTACTCCCTTATATACAGCTGCCTACCCCCTTCGTAAGTGCAGGTCCTAAATGAGCTTTTTCTCTGTTCCCTCACCACAATCCAGATTCTTTTGGGGAGTTGCCAGTACAGTAACCATACCAGGAAGTACTCAATTTATTAAGCTACTGCTTTTCTTAATCTCAGTGGAGATATTTACTGATAAACAGCTACCTACGCAGCATGTTCATGACGATCC
>NW_025957376.1:0-37338 GCF_023159225.1 Perognathus longimembris pacificus | reverse complement strand
AAATTCATAAAAATTCATAGGGAATTAATAAATCTGTGCCTCTACTTGGACAGTACTTAGTACACTGATATCAGATATTCAATATAATTGATCTGACAAACAATGCTGTAGTGTCATTTCCAATAGGAAAAATGAAACTCAGTTTCTACTATAGAAAATATTATTTTTGAGCTGCACCAGGTCATTAGGTTTCTAAGTGTATTTCTAAATAATTCACAAAACTATCTTCTACGGAATGCAAGACAGGCATTGACAAGTTGACTCCCAGAGTGACAGAAAGAACACTGTGCCCTGAAACATCTCATGGTGATCCTCCCCTCTGGATATTTCTATCCTCCAGAAGACACCCTGCTGAGACCAACTGGCAATGCCTTCAAGGAACACAGAAGACTTGCTTGATAATGGAAAGAGTTAGAGAAAATCTACCGCCCCCAAATAGACAGTAAGAAACAACAAAACCATGAGACAAGTTTAATGACAGTGCCCACAGAGACAAAACCTGACCCTCCAGTGACCAAAGAAGGGATGAACTCTTGAAAGTTCCAACTCTTGAAAGTTTCCAGTTAAGGGTGTATACTTGTGTCCAAGTCACCACATCACCTACCCAACACTCACTGACCTGTTTCAGTCAGTACATAAAACACAAAGCACTAACTAGTGGAGGATTTTTAACAGACTTATGCAAAAGTTGAGTCTGGCAGACTCTGAGTCACGGGGTCCCCATCTCAGTCTTGGGGGTGTTCAATAAGTTCCCAAAGCCAACTTAAAATATCTTGACTCTAGTAAGAATTTTCTATTCTCTCTTAAGGAAAATGAGTTATATGTGATGCCTCAAGGTCGGTAAATATGGTCATTTAGATGAATGGCGAGGCTATTTGTCTGTTAGTACTAAATGTAAGGGACCTAAGAAATAAAACTCAAAGTGATGCAGCAGCTCCCCTGCTAGTGACTGGTTGTAAATTAAAGATGATATGGAAACTCACTTCACTGGAACAGAGCCATCTATGAGCCCCGTATTACAACTTTCCTAATTTAAGTGAATCAGGTCAATATACATCATGAGGGGGCTGAGCTACACCTCCCATTGGACAGGGTTGAATGACAGGAAGAGCAAGAAAACAAGTGAGGGAAACAGAATCATATGAATTACAATAAGAAATGTCAAGGGGCCCTGAGGAGGAAATCTATTGTTTGTCACTTTCTACTTCCTGATGGGACCTGCAGGACTCAATAACCTATGTAGAGCTCCCACTGTGCTGCTGAACTGCCTAAATTAGCGTCATTCTCTGAAGGATCATATACAGACGCCGAAGAATGTTTAAATTTTTTGTAACAGATCTGACAGGAGATTGCTCAGGTATAGTTTGAACTGTTACCTGTGGTCCACTTCGAGGTTTTGCCACCTCTTGAAGATTATAAGTATTCCTTACTTCCCCCATATTAGCCACTAGTTCAGCAGCTGATGTTATGACAGCATTGAGAGAAATCATATGGAGAGCTGCATGCATTAAGGCCCAAATAGACCTCAATGGAGCTGGAACATTGTCACCACACCATATGCCATTTCTGCATTACTCTTTACTCGCTTCCAGGCTTCTAAGTCTAAAATCCTCCTCTAATCTTCTAAAATCGTTTCCTCTGGGAATAAAAGATTATACTCCCTTACCTCCTGCATGCACTCATGTATTTCCGAATGCGAGATCATAGCCCATTTACGTTTCAGAACCTGGTGGATAAGATTAGACAAAGAAGCACCTTAAGCTTGTCCCATATCCCCATAATGTTTTCAGTTCTTCTGGAGAGCTCGCTACACAGATTCGCTATCTCTTGTGATTAAAAATGTCCCTTAGTTCCCCTTGAGAGTTCACAACGTAGTTTCCTGGATCTCCTTTGGATCAAATGCCATGTCCCACGTTGGGGGACAGATGTGGGACAAATGGTAACTGCAATGAAGAAAGGATATGGGAGACGTGGTTTTTTGAGAAGAAGGCATGTGCTTTATTTTTGGGATGTCAGGGGTATATGGGGTTAGAGATCAATTAATCAATCAATTGCAAGAACAATTCAGAAAAATTTGCCACTCTGTTCATATCATGGATATCACTACAACACCGGATCAGATTAGCAAATATAAAACTCTAATCGGCTTCCCCAAAATTCAATTGAATGCCTAAGATTGTGAAAGCATATCTCATGAGTAGTTGGAGGAACAATACAATCCAAGAGTTTTCTAATCAGGGAAGGAGAATCTCATGACAAAGTGCTTAAGATTGGCCAACAAAACAGAGGAAACCCTTAGGAGGAGTTTTCCTCAACTGGACCCCAGGAGTTCCAGGAAAGGGTGTCAGAAATCCTTGCTGAGGCTAAGTCTCCCTCTGTTCAATGGGATGTCATAGTTCCACTGTCTATGCTTTTGGATTTGGGAGATCTTGTTGAACTAGCGAGTGAATTTGTGTGTATTTCTGCTTGTTGTGGTTGTGTGTAGGTGAGTTTTCCTCAACTGGACCCCAGGAGTTCCAGGAAAGGGTGTCAGAAATCCTTGCTGAGGCTAAGTCTCCCTCTGTTCAATGGGATGTCATAGTTCCACTATCTATGCATGTGGATTTGGGAGATCTTGTTGATCTAGGGGTGTGAATGTGTGTGTATTTCTGCTTGTTTGTGGTTGTGTGTAGGTGAGCTTTTAGGTAAAGGACCTGCAAATCATTACTTGTGGGCCACTCCCGCCCCAGGTGCTTTGTATCATTAATAGGCGATTCTACTCCTCCCCTTCCGCCGCCCTCCCACCCATTTAAAAGTGCAGCTCTTTCTACCATTAAATGAGTCTTAGCATTGACTTGGTTCCCAGACTGTCTGTTTGTCCTCTGAGGAAAGTGGAGCTGGGATAGAAGTCTGTCTGCCCTCTTTTCCTCTTCTTGGCTCATCAGGGAGGGGCATTTTTTCCCAACTCTCCGCAGTACACGAGAGCTTGGGAGACTAAACACCCCCACATTCACTCATGGCTGTCAAGTAGCTTCTACATTTCAACAGCAGTTCTTATTTCTCAGCCTGCTGTAACTGTGGAATTGTAATAATATGTCATTTAAAGTGCTCAGGACCGATCACAATGAAACCTAGGTTTTATTATATCCAAGAAACGCTTGTGGGGCTGGGGATATAGCCTAGTGGCAAGAGAGCCGGCCTCGGATACAGGAGGCCCTAGGTTCGATTCCCCAGCACCACATATACAGAAAACAGCCAGAAGCGGCACTGTAGCTCAAGTGGCAGAGTGCTAGCCTTGAGCGGGAAGAAGCCAGGGACAGTGCTCAGGCCTCGAGTCCAAGGCCCAGGACTGGCAAAAAATAAATAAATAAATAAATAAAAGAATGGCTTGCAGTTGCTATGGCTGGAATAGGACCCTATGTTTACACTTGCACTGCTTTTTACCTCAAGGCTTGGGGCTCATTATTCTGTATGCAGTATTGAAGAGTCCATTAGTAAATAGATGAGAAATGAAAATGAAATCATGCACATTATCTCACAGGTTTCCATCTGAAACAATTTTATTTCTTCACTTCTCTAAGTTAATTGAAATAGAAAAAAAAATGGCAGATAATTTCACAGAAGATGAGTTGCAGCATTGTAGGATATCTACAGTTTATCCATTTTATACTCGCATCCACTTGTGAGATGACAACATCAAAGTATTGTGCTTTTATCTGTAGCTTCCCTTCCTGCAGATATAGTGTCACAGGAATTCCTTGTGCCAGCTTTAGCTCTTTCTGTGAGATCATCCCATACAGTGAAAATTGCCAACCCTAATAATGTCAGCAACTGAATTTCAGGAATATTTTCATAATCATGTTTTCAGACAGGACTTGTACATTGTCCCTGTCATTATGAAACACTGACTAACATGCTCATTGTTGGAAGACTCATGTTAATATAACAGATCTGTCATCAACTTCCATCACATTTGGGAAGTGCAAGTACGCAGCCCTCGGCTCTGGACATTAAGCTAGAAAGGCAAGAGGCAGTGAATGCCAAAAAATAACTTTTAGGCGTAGCAGAGTCTGACCAGCTGATTGATTCCCATGTCAATGTGCAGGATTCTATTGGACTCATAGGTACACACATTATCCGCAGAGGAAAATTCAGTCTCCAATTTAGGATAAAAGGATTAGCATCAGAGTTTCTAGGAAGCTTCTGACTGGTTACCTAGCACATGGTAGGAGACCAAAGACGTTTTTGTGATGTCACAGAATGCTCATTATGGTCTAGCTGTGTGCTAGACCTACTTGAGCAGACATAGCTACCCTCTAGGACTCCTTAAGCTGCAGTGTACCCTACTCTGCAGATGGGATGAGGACTTGAACAAGCAGGAAACTGACATGAAGGAACATTTTTCAAATGTGCCTAATACGTTCCAACAGAGCTGTACAGGTTCAGAGACCTCCAACCTACCCTCCTGGTGGAACCCTCACTCGCAGAGGAGGCGGCATTAAGGTCTGTGGTTGAGGAATTGGATTTTCAAGCTTTGTGTCAGGCATCTTGGGTCCAAGGACTACCATCCCAGGATTGTGACTTGGAATCGGTTCCAGACCCTGATTTTCTTTCCCTGACTTTTCCCAGAAAGCTTTGGACAATAGTAGAAAGTGACAAATTCAAGTCAATTTGGTGGGGTGAGGAGGGAACTTCTGTTGTGATTAATGAAGATCTATTTAAAGAAGAAATTTTGGGACGGAAATATCCTTTCAAGATATTTGAAACGAACAGCATGAAAAGTGTAATTCGACAGCTGAATCTGTACGGGTTCAGTAAACTTCATCACCAATTTGATCGTTCTGCTTCTCTGCTTGACTTCTTGACTGAGGAAGAGGAAGGCTCGTCTTTAAGGAAGGTAATTTCAATTTTCTTTCCCCGTACATAGCTATGCATACCTCTCTTGGTACACCTGTTTCTTCTATCAGTGAACTAGAGAAATACCAAAGCTCAAATTACTTTCAAATGTAACGGAAAGGGCTGGGAATATGGCCTATGAAAAGAGGGCTTGCCTCCTATACAAGAAGCTCTCAGTTCAATTCCCCAGCACCACATATATGTGGAAAACGGCTAGAAGGGTCGCTGTGGCTCAGGTTGCAGAGTGCTAGACTTGAGCGGGAAGAAGACAGGCACGGTGCTTAGACCCTGAGTCCCAGGCCCAGGACTGGCCAAACAAAATGTAACGGAAAGAAAGGTTCACTTCGTAAAGGACAAATTTTGACTTCACCATTAGAATTACAAAAATATCGCTAGCCAATTAGAATTACACCTTTGGACTGTGTACAAAACCACATAACAGATTCTCTGTGTTCAACGTGGCAGATCCAATTGGTTCAGAACATTGTTGTATTTATCTGTTTCTCTTCTACTAAGCCCTGCATACAGTTAAAGTATTTATGCGTCAATTGACTCCTTTGCCATTGAGAGTAAATGGTAATTCATCTCCTTTGGCTAGGTTTGGCTCTGAGTCTCTCTGCTTCAAATGTCTCCAAGTAACTTTCTCCTTTTGTTTTAGTTTCTGTGCTACCAGAATCCAAATTTCAAACAAGGATGTCCTGAACTGTTAGCAAGAATAAGACGAAAAGTCAGGATTAAAAAGTTTTCTGTAACAAGTGAATCATTGCCTGTGCAGCTGGATGAACAACTGCACCTGGGACATGAGGGTAATGCCAGTAATCCCAAAACAGATTTAGTCTCTGACACTAGTACTGAAGGAATCCTTTCAACATCACGAAGTTCACTGCTGTCTCATAGACCCCAGCCATCTGGCACGCACATGCTGTCAACTGCAGCACCTTTACTCAAAAATGACAATCCTGCCAGAGATTCTTCTGTCAGACATTCACACAAAAAGTTTATGGATCAGGGAGCCATGTCTAGTCATTTGACCACACTTCATGTGCTGTCAAACAACAGCTACCTCCAGGCACATGACTGCTTTTTGAATTTTGATAAAAGTTATAATTCTCAATATCAAAAATCACATCGATTATCAAACGATAATTTCAGAGAGATGATGCCAACTTCAGCTATTCCAATTGGATATTCTTATTTTATGGCCTACGAATTGCCACATTCAAGCATGCTAGTGACAGCATCCAATCAACGGTGCTCCGATGCCACCACACGCGAAATATCTGCCGCAGCATTTTCAAAATATCATCATATAATAGCACCAGTTTACAAGGAACAGAAAGAGAGTAATATCCCAAGCCAGTGCCAGAGTTGGGAGGAAAATTAATTTCGATGTGTATTGTTATAATGAATAAAGACTCTGCCCAGCTTTATTCAAGCAATGAAGGGTCATTCAACTGTATTGTTTCTTATAGGCTAATAGCAAATAAAACTAAAATGTTGCTTTATTTCAACAGTGGGATGCGCTTCATCTCATGTTTTCAGACATCAATATGTTGAGACTACCACTTGGGCTGTAAAAAACCCAAACTTCTTAAGGCATTTCCATGCATTTATCTAAGAGGTTAGCATCATTGCCAATTGACCATTAGTTCAAATTAAACTATAGCATAAATAATGGGTTATATTCAAATGGAAATGACTCACTACCCGGGGCGACAAATGAGCTAGTTACTCCAGTCACACCTACCTTAGTGAAAGAGATCAACAAACAAACATGTGCTTCAATTTGAAACTGACCAAGACGTGTTCCAAAGGATATATGAAACTTAGGCAAACATGGGTGAACAATTGGCCATTTTCCCATTTCTATCCATTCCCCTCAAGAGCCTTGTTTACTTCCAGATCCACTATTCATATAACTGGCATCTACATGCATGCATGTGTTGCACAATGATGATCAATTTGTCCTCATCCTGGTCGTCTTGGGTTACCAATATTAAACAGGAAGTGCATAATGACCAAAGCATATTAGACATGAGTATGTCCTTTTTGCCACATGGCAACAGCATACTCTACAACAGAATCGTAGTAGCAAGTAGCCACAGTGTTCCCAATGATGATGAAAAAAAGATTAATAAAAGATAAGAGGTAATATACCAAAAATCCGGAGCTAAGGAAGGTACCAAGTAAGAAGGAAAGTTGTGGAACTAGAGAAAGGAGAGGGAAGCAATGAATGATATAAAGAAAAGGGATGGAGTGATGAAGCACAGGAAGACAAGAATTCAGGAAAGAAGACAGGAGAGAAGGTAGCAAGGAGGGAAGGAATGCAGGCAGGCAAGGAGGCAGGGACAGATGGATTGTGGTTTGTATCAACAGTGTGAGGGATGGAGTTATAGGTGGAAGTATGGAGAAAGAAGGATCCAAAAGGAATCCTGGGAAGGAGAGAGTGACAAACAGAGATAAGGAGGGAAGAAAAGAAATCAGGAAGGAATGAAAGCAGAAAGGAAGGATGAGAACAAGGGAGACTGGGTGGGACATAGGAGTAAGGAACCATGAAAGCAGTGAGAGGGAAGATGAAAAGGAATTGGTACTTCATGGGAAGCAAGGAAAATCATAAAAATACATTTTATATTTATAAATCTGTGTTTTTACTTGGACACTACTTAGTACATTGATATCAAATATTCAGTATCGTTTGCTTGACATAAAAATCTGTAGTGTCAGTTCAAATAGGTAAAAATGAAACTCAGTTTGTACTATAGAAAATGTTATTCATCCGCTGCACAGGGTCATGAGATTTCTAAGTGAATTTCTAAGTAAGGCTCAACAATATTCTTCTACGGAATGCAAGACTGGCATTGACAAGTTGACTGCCAGAGTGACAGAAAGAACACTGTGCCCTGTATCATCTCCTAAGGATGTTCCACTCTGGATATCTCTATGCTCCAGATGACACCCTGATGAGGCCATCTGGCAGTGCCTTCAAGGAACACAGATGACCTGTTGATATTAGGAAGAGTTAGAGACAATCTAAGTCCCTGAAATAGACAGTAGGAAACAACAAAACCAAGAGACAAGTGTAATGACAGAATGCCTACCGAGACAAAACCTGACCCACGAGGTCCCAAAAGAAGGGATGACATCTTGCCTCTTTTTTCAAGCAGGGGTGTAAACTTGTGTCCAAGTCACCATGTCACCAACCCAGCACTCACTGACCATTTTAGGTCAGTGCATGAAACACAAACCAAACACCACTAGAGGATTTGTCAAAAGACTTATGCAAAAGTTGACGCTGGGAAATCTCTGGGTCACGGGGTCCCCATCACAGTCTTGGAGGGAGTTCCCTAAATTCCCAAAGCCAGCCTAAAATAAAGTGACTCTAGTAAGATTTTTCTCTCCTCTTCTAAGGGAAATGATTTATATGGAATATCTCAAGGTCGGTAAAGTTGGTCATTTACATGAAACGCTAGGAAATATGTCTGTGACTACTAAAAGTCAGGGACAGAAGAAATACAACACAAAGTGACTTTATATATTGTAAAATTCAATGTGCACCAAGTTACAAAAAAGTCACATATTTTTTCTTCCAATAGTGGTGTGTAAAATATTCTCGACCAGTGCAGGGAACCACAAGACAGGCACATCAATTAAAATTTACATGGAACTCTATTTCTTTGTCTTGTATGGTGGGTAATGGACACCCAATAGCGTTTACACCAATGTTGGGATAAGGAAATGCCAACTGTGACACATTTCATGTCCTCTGCTTTTCCCTCCAGCCCTCCCCATTTGCGTCATTTTGCAATAGTACAATTGCAGCCAGTGATACTCTTAGAGTCCATTATCAAGGATGGAACCATATGTGGTTGACATGTACAAATGGGGGGAGAAGCTGTATCTCCTCTTTTCTGTCTAAAGGAAAACTCCATTATGATTTCTGGTGTTAATTTTTCCTATAGTGAACTGGTTTGATGGGGATGACATAATAACCCTCTCGTTCACTCCATCTTGAGTATTGCAAAGTAAAATCTAAGTAAC
The DNA here is from genome assembly GCF_023159225.1 of Perognathus longimembris pacificus. Classification (NCBI taxonomy): domain Eukaryota; kingdom Metazoa; phylum Chordata; class Mammalia; order Rodentia; family Heteromyidae; genus Perognathus; species Perognathus longimembris. Next base: position 28,425 of record NW_025957376.1, on the reverse strand, counting down.
AGTATGACTAGGCACTGGTTTTGTTTGATCCAATGATGTTGGAATGAAAGCACTACTAAATGGATACTTCAAAGGAGATGACTGTGTTCTGTTGTAGACATTTAGTTTGGGCTCCTAACAATTTCTTTCTCAACAACCACTTGAGAGCTATGAAGACACCATACTTAAAATCATCCCTAGGTACAGAGGAGTCCTGAATCTCTCCTTCCTTTACAAGGGGACCTATATGTGCAGTGGGAAAAGATGTTGATTTTAGGAAAACAATTTAGAGATCATAATAGATAGTTCATGGTTGAAAAATATTGAGCTAAAATGAAAAAGGAAATCTCAAGGGAAGGGTTCCTTGATTCGTTTACACAGTCTCCAAACATAATTGTACACACCTTGGGTACTGGTCTGATCCCCTTGCAGTGTTGTGGTTGGGAAGTACATAATTCATTATATTACTGGAACCATTCAATAAATATTAGCTTGGCTAAATTCATCTTGGTCAGACAAACTTGTATATACAGTTGCCCACAAATTAGTGAAAGAAAAGAGTAAATAATTTGATTCTTGTATAAACACTAGTAAAGGGACAGGTTATGCAGAAATCAAGGGCAAAAGGTTAAAAGTACAAATGCCTCCAAAAGCAAAATTTACACAAACATTTGTGTAAACCAATTCTACAATTTCTCAGGGGGAAAGAGACAAAGGAGTTGGAAAGGGGGTGTTGGAGGAGGAAAATGATGAACGAGATATATACTTACTGACTCACTTATGAACCTCTAATCCTTCGGTCCATCACTCTGACAATAACGGAAAAAATAAACAAGAACAAAAGAGGAAGTAGTGTGGCATGAAGTAGGTTATGGTCGTAATCTCAATCCGTTACAAATAATGCCATTGTAGACATGAACGGATTAGGTTCAAACAGTCGATCAGAGAAACTGAACAGGGACTTGATGAGCATCACCCAACCCCCAAGCTTATGCAGCTGTATGGGAAGAGCTGAGAAAATTAAAAAACATCTCAACCCACAGGGCTAGATAAAAGGAAGACTGAGATGGCTCAGACACTGAGAAAAAATTATGTAATGAGCCTAGTAAAGACAGATTGACCCATGTGGAGAAAATTTTGGAATCACAATATCATCCAAAACAGCAATCTCCTGTAAAGGGAGAGACTTGTGGGCTCTGCCCAGAATCCTGGCGGTCTTTGATCCTTTCCCACCACAACCTCCGCCTGATAGAGTAACACAGCTAGTACCATCTCAGCGTGTGCTGGTAAAGGCTCCTGGCCCTCCTAGCCGTAAGCGTGGCACACTTCCTTGGCTCAGGCTGCTCAAGAAGGGAGGACATTCCTGGTTTTCATTTATTCCCTGACAGGCAGGATGAAGATAACAAAAGGGTTCATCAGGCTTTGCCATTTCAACCAATAAGAGATCTAAAGAATGCTTGTGTTCAATATGGCCCTACAGTGCCGTTTACTCAAGTCATTCTTATCTATTTATTTATTCATTGGCCAATCCTGGGTCTTCAACTTAGGGCCTGAGCACTGTCCCTGGCTTCTTTTTGCTCTAAGCTAGCACTCTGCTACTTGAGCCACAGCGCCACTTCTGGCCATTTTCTATATATGTGGTGCTGGAGAATAGAACCCAGGGCTTCATGTATATGAGGCAAGCACACTTGCCAATAGGCCATATTCCCAGCACACTGAAGTCATTCTTGAAACCTGGGCTACTAAAACTTTATGCCCAAATTGCCAAGCAGCCGTCAGGCCTTCTAAGAAAAAAGGAGGAATAAATGACTATATTCGACTTTGTGCAGACATTGGGCCATCCTATGTTCAGGGCCTCACGCTGGCTGCAGGGCTCCAAGGGCTGACTGTGACAGAGTTCTTACACATGCACTGTATGGGGAGAAGGCGACGGGGACATCTATGTACTGCTGGGATTCCCGGCATCTGTTTTTCCTGAAGACAAATGGACCACTTAATGGCTCACTGACCTAATCAGAAAAGGAGAAGAACTATGAGTGAAATTTGTCCCCATTGTAAAAACGGGAAGCATTGTGTTACAAATTTCAGATCTACTTTGAATGACTGTGGCCACCAGATTTCAGTAAACTGGCAGAGGAGCCAGCACCTGGCCCCACAAAAAAATTTTCGGGCGGCTCCATCCTGCCCCCAACCTCAAGCCTATCCCCCAACAACCTGCAGCAACAATCAGGTTCAAGTCTCCTCTGAGCAACTTCCTCTGAGGAAGTTCAGGACTGGATCTCTGTTCTTCTACCTGCACAGTACTGACTTCGGAAATGGGATTTCAGGCCCTCCATCCAGGAGTTCTTGGCCCTCTTCCAAGGGAATCTGTTGGCTAATTGTTAGGTTACAGCTGCTCTGCACTGAGGGGCTTATGTATTATTCCAGGAGTGATAGATCAGGACACTAATGGAGAAATAAAATCATGGCTTCAGTGCCGGCTAGTGTTGTCTCTATCCTGGCAGCTTATGCTGGTTCCTTTAATTTTTGTCGGTGACTCAGCAACTACAAACACAAGGGGAGAAAGGAGTTTTTGGTCTTCCGACAATTTTTGGGTTCAAAACATGAAATGGGAATGGCCCGGGGATGGCTTCTTCTCATATTTTCAGACATCAATATGTTGAGACTACCTCTTGGGCTGTAAAAACCCAATCTTCTCAAGGCATTTCCATCCATTTATCTAAGAGGTTAGCAATATTGCCCATTGACCGCTGGTTGAAATATAGGTCTAATGCACATATAATAGGTTATTTTCAAATGCAAATGACTCACAAGCTGGGGCCACAAATGAGCCAATTCCTCCAGTACTTGTACCTTAGTGAAAGAGATCAACAAACAAACATGTGCTTCAATCTTAATGTGACCTTGGGGTATTCCAAAGGCTATGAAACTTAGGCAAGTCATGGGTGAACGATTGGCAATTTCCCTATTTCTATCCAGTCCCTTCTAGGTACCTTGTTTACTTCTAGCTCCAGTGTTCATAAAGCTGGCCTCTACACATATGCATGTCTAGCACAATGATGATCAAGTTGTCCTTATCCTGGTTGTGGTGGGTAACCTATATAAAACAGGATGTGCACAATGACCAAAGTATATCTTAGACATGAGTATGTCCTTTTTGCGACATGGGAAAAGAGTGCTCCACAACAGATTAGTAGTAGCAAGTTGCCACAGTGTTCATAATGGTGAAGAAAAAAGGAGAAAAAAAAGATAAAAGGTAATGTACCATAAATCAAGAGCTAAGTAAGGTAAAAATAGGAAGGAAAGTTATGGAAGGTAAGAAAGAGAGGGAAGGAAGGAATGATAGAAAGAAAAGAGCGGGGTGATGAAGCCAAGGAAGACAGGAGGGAAGGTAGCAATGAGGGAAGGAATGTAGGCAGGGAAGGAGGCAGGGAGAGGTGGATTGTGGTTTCTATGGACAGTGGCTGGGACAGAGTTAATGGAGGAAGTATGGAGGAAGAGGATCTGAAGGTAAGCCTGGGGAAGGAGAGAGATGAAGGGAGATAAGGAAGGAAGAAAAGGTAGCAGGAAGGAATGGTTGCAGAAAGGAAGGAAAGATGAGAGCAAGGGAGACTTGGGTTGGAGATAGAAGCAAGGCAATATGAAAGCATTGACAGGTCAGATGAAAAAGAAAGGATATCTGGTGGGAAGCAAGGAAATTCATAAAAATTCATAGGGAATTAATAAAGCTGTGCCTCTACTTGGACACTACTTAGTACACTGATATCAGATATTCAATATAATTGATCTGACAAACAATGCTGTAGTGTCATTTCCAATAGGAAAAAATGAAACTCAGTTTCTACTATAGAAAATATTATTTTTGAGCTGCACCAGGTCATTAGGTTTCTAAGTGTATTTCTAAATAATTCACAAAAATATCTTCTACGGAATGCAAGACAGGCATTGACAAGTTGACTCCCAGAGTGACAGAAAGAACACTGTGCCCTGAAACATCTCATGGTGATCCTCCCTCTGGATATTTCTATCCTCCAGAAGACACCCTGCTGAGACCAACTGGCAATGCCTTCAAGGAACACAGAAGACTTGCTTGATAATGGAAAGAGTTAGAGAAAATCTACCGCCCCCAAATAGACAGTAAGAAACAACAAAACCATGAGACAAGTTTAATGACAGTGCCCACAGAGACAAAACCTGACCCTCCAGTGACCAAAAGAAGGGATGAACTCTTGAACTTTTTCCAGTTAAGGGTGTATACTTGTGTCCAAGTCACCACATCACTTACCCAACACTCACTGACCTGTTTCAGTCAGTACATAAAACACAAAGCACTAACTAGTAGAGGGTTTTATAACAGACTTATGCAAAAGTTGAATCTGTAAGACTCTGGGTCACGGGGTCCCCATCTCAGTCTTGGGGGTGTTCAATAAGTTCCCAAAGCCAACTTAAAATATCGTGACTCTAGTAAGAATTTTCTATTCTCTCTTAAGGAAAATGAGTTATATGTGATGCCTCAAGGTCGGTAAATATGGTCATTTAGATGAATGGCGAGGCTATTTGTCTGTTAGTACTAAATGTAAGGGACCTAAGAAATAAAACTCAAAGTGATGCGGCAGCTCCCCTGCTAGTGACTGGTTGTCAAGAAAAGATGATATGGAAACTCACTTCACTGGAACAGAGCCATCTATGAGCCCCGTATTACAACTTTCCTAATTTAAGTGAATCAGGTCAATATACATCATGAGGGGGCTGAGCTACACCTCCCATTGGACAGGGTTGAATGACAGGAAGAGCAAGAAAACAAGTGAGGGAAACAGAATCATATGAATTACAATAAGAAATGTCAAGGGGCCCTGAGGAGGAAATCTATTGTTTGTCACTTTCTACTTCCTGATGGGACCTGCAGGACTCAATAACCTATGTAGAGCTCCCACTGTGCTGCTGAACTGCCTAAATTAGCGTCATTCTCTGAAGGATCATATACAGACGCCGAAGAATGTTTAAATTTTTTGTAACAGATCTGACAGGAGATTGCTCAGGTATAGTTTGAACTGTTACCTGTGGTCCACTTCGAGGTTTTGCCACCTCTTGAAGATTATAAGTATTCCTTGCTTTCCCCATATTAGCCACTAGTTCAGCAGCTGATGTTATGACAGCATTGTGAGAAATCATATGGAGAGCTGCATGCATTAAGGCCCAAATAGACCTCAATGGAGCTGGAACATTGTCACCACACCATATGCCATTTCTGCATTACTCTTTACTCGCTTCCAGGCTTCTAAGTCTAAAATCCTCCTCTAATCTTCTAAAATCGTTTCCTCTGGAATAAAAGATTATACTCCCTTACCTCCTGCATGCACTCATGTATTTCCGAATGCGAGATCATAGCCCATTTACGTTTCAGAACCTGGTGGATAAGATTAGACAAAGAAGCACCTTAAGCTTGTCCCATATCCCCATAATGTTTTCAGTTCTTCTGGAGAGCTCGCTACACAGATTCGCTATCTCTTGTGATTAAAAATGTCCCTTAGTTCCCCTTGAGAGTTCACAACGTAGTTTCCTGGATCTCCTTTGGATCAAATGCCATGTCCCACGTTGGGGGACAGATGTGGGACAAATGGTAACTGCAATGAAGAAAGGATATGGGAGACGTGGTTTTTTGAGAAGAAGGCATGTGCTTTATTTTTGGGATGTCAGGGGTATATGGGGTTAGAGATCAATTAATCAATCAATTGCAAGAACAATTCAGAAAAATTTGCCACTCTGTTCATATCATGGATATCACTACAACACCGGATCAGATTAGCAAATATAAAACTCTAATCGGCTTCCCCAAAATTCAATTGAATGCCTAAGATTGTGAAAGCATATCTCATGAGTAGTTGGAGGAACAATACAATCCAAGAGTTTTCTAATCAGGGAAGGAGAATCTCATGACAAAGTGCTTAAGATTGGCCAACAAACAGAGGAAACCCTTAGGAGGAGTTTTCCTCAACTGGACCCCAGGAGTTCCAGGAAAGGGTGTCAGAAATCCTTGCTGAGGCTAAGTCTCCCTCTGTTCAATGGGATGTCATAGTTCCACTGTCTATGCTTTTGGATTTGGGAGATCTTGTTGAACTAGCGGAGTGAATGTGTGTGTATTTCTGCTTGTTTGTGGTTGTGTGTAGGTGAGTTTTCCTCAACTGGACCCCAGGAGTTCCAGGAAAGGGTGTCAGAAATCCTTGCTGAGGCTAAGTCTCCCTCTGTTCAATGGGATGTCATAGTTCCACTATCTATGCATGTGGATTTGGGAGATCTTGTTGATCTAGGGGTGTGAATGTGTGTGTATTTCTGCTTGTTTGTGGTTGTGTGTAGGTGAGCTTTTAGGTAAAGGACCTGCAAATCATTACTTGTGGGCCACTCCCGCCCCAGGTGCTTTGTATCATTAATAGGCGATTCTACTCCTCCCCTTCCGCCGCCCTCCCACCCATTTAAAAGTGCAGCTCTTTCTACCATTAAATGAGTCTTAGCATTGACTTGGTTCCCAGACTGTCTGTTTGTCCTCTGAGGAAAGTGGGGCTGGGATAGAAGTCTGTCTGCCCTCTTTTCCTCTTCTTGGCTCATCAGGGAGGGGCATTTTTCCCAACTCTCCGCAGTACACGAGAGCTTGGGAGACTAAACACCCCCACATTCACTCATGGCTGTCAAGTAGCTTCTACATTTCAACAGCAGTTCTTATTTCTCAGCCTGCTGTAACTGTGGAATTGTAATAATATGTCATTTTCAGTGCTCAGGACCTATCACAATGAAACCTAGGTTTTATTATATCCAAGAAACGCTTGTGGGGCTGGGGATATAGCCTAGTGGCAAGAGAGCCGGCCTCGGATACAGGAGGCCCTAGGTTCGATTCCCCAGCACCACATATACAGAAAACAGCCAGAAGCGGCACTGTAGCTCAAGTGGCAGAGTGCTAGCCTTGAGCGGGAAGAAGCCAGGGACAGTGCTCAGGCCTTGAGTCCAAGGCCCAGGACTGGCAAAAAATAAATAAATAAATAAATAAAAGAATGGCCTGCAGTTGCTATGGCTGGAATAGGACCCTATGTTTACACTTGCACTGCTTTTTACCTCAAGGCTTGGGGCTCATTATTCTGTATGCAGTATTGAAGAGTCCATTAGTAAATAGATGAGAAATGAAAATGAAATCATGCACATTATCTCACAGGTTTCCATCTGAAACAATTTTATTTCTTCACTTCTCTAAGTTAATTGAAATAGAAAAAAAATGGCAGATAATTTCACAGAAGATGAGTTGCAGCATTGTAGGATATCTACAGTTTATCCATTTTATACTCGCATCCACTTGTGAGATGACAACATCAAAGTATTGTGCTTTTATCTGTAGCTTCCCTTCCTGCAGATATAGTGTCACAGGAATTCCTTGTGCCAGCTTTAGCTCTTTCTGTGAGATCATCCCATACAGTGAAAATTGCCAACCCTAATAATGTCAGCAACTGAATTTTCAGGAATATTTTCATAATCATGTTTTCAGACAGGACTTGTACATTGTCCCTGTCATTATGAAACACTGACTAACATGCTCATTGTTGGAAGACTCATGTTAATATAACAGATCTGTCATCAACTTCCATCACATTTGGGAAGTGCAAGTACGCAGCCCTCGGCTCTGGACATTAAGCTAGAAAGGCAAGAGGCAGTGAATGCCAAAAAATAACTTTTAGGCGTAGCAGAGTCTGACCAGCTGATTGATTCCCATGTCAATGTGCAGGATTCTATTGGACTCATAGGTACACACATTATCCGCAGAGGAAAATTCAGTCTCCAATTTAGGATAAAAGGATTAGCATCAGAGTTTCTAGGAAAGCTTCTGACTGGTTACCTAGCACATGGTAGGAGACCAAAGACGTTTTTGTGATGTCACAGAATGCTCATTATGGTCTAGCTGTGTGCTAGACCTACTTGAGCAGACATAGCTACCCTCTAGGACTCCTTAAGCTGCAGTGTACCCTACTCTGCAGATGGGATGAGGACTTGAACATGCAGGAAACTGACATGAAGGAACATTTTTCAAATGTGCCTAATACGTTCCAACAGAGCTGTACAGGTTCAGAGACCTCCAACCTACCCTCCTGGTGGGAACCCTCACTCGCAGAGGAGGCGGCATTAAGGTCTGTGGTTGAGGAATTGGCTTTTCAAGCTTTGTGTCAGGCATCTTGGGTCCAAGGACTACCATCCCAGGATTGTGACTTGGAATCGGTTCCAGACCCTGATTTTCTTTCCCTGACTTTTCCCAGAAAGCTTTGGACAATAGTAGAAAGTGACAAATTCAAGTCAATTTGGTGGGGTGAGGAGGGAACTTCTGTTGTGATTAATGAAGATCTATTTAAAGAAGAAATTTTGGGACGGAAATATCCTTTCAAGATATTTGAAACGAACAGCATGAAAAGTGTAATTCGACAGCTGAATCTGTACGGGTTCAGTAAACTTCATCACCAATTTGATCGTTCTGCTTCTCTGCTTGACTTCTTGACTGAGGAAGAGGAAGGCTCGTCTTTAAGGAAGGTAATTTCAATTTTTTTTCCCCTTACATAGCTATGCATACCTCTCTTGGTACACCTGTTTCTTCTATCAGTGAACTAGAGAAATACCAAAGCTCAAATTACTTTCAAATGTAACGGAAAGGGCTGGGAATATGGCCTATGAAAAGAGGGCTTGCCTCCTATACAAGAAGCTCTCAGTTCAATTCCCCAGCACCACATATATGTGGAAAACGGCTAGAAGGGTCGCTGTGGCTCAGGTGGCAGAGTGCTAGCCTTGAGCGGGAAGAAGACAGGCACGGTGCTTAGACCCTGAGTCCCAGGCCCAGGACTGGCCAAACAAAATGTAACGGAAAGAAAGGTTCACTTCGTAAAGGACAAATTTTGACTTCACCATTAGAATTTACAAAAATATCGCTAGCCAATTAGAATTACACCTTTGGACTGTGTACAAAACCACATAACAGATTCTCTGTGTTCAACGTGGCAGATCCAATTGGTTCAGAACATTGTTGTATTTATCTGTTTCTCTTCTACTAAGCCCTGCATATAGTTAAAGTATTTATGCGTCAATTGACTCCTTTGCCATTGAGAGTAAATGGTAATTCATCTCCTTTGGCTAGGTTTGGCTCTGAGTCTCTCTGCTTCAAATGTCTCCAAGTAACTTTCTCCTTTTGTTTTAGTTTCTGTGCTACCAGAATCCAAATTTCAAACAAGGATGTCCTGAACTGTTAGCAAGAATAAGACGAAAAGTCAGGATTAAAAAGTTTTCTGTAACAAGTGAATCATTGCCTGTGCAGCTGGATGAACAACTGCACCTGGGACATGAGGGTAATGCCAGTAATCCCAAAACAGATTTAGTCTCTGACACTAGTACTGAAGGAATCCTTTCAACATCACGAAGTTCACTGCTGTCTCATAGACCCCAGCCATCTGGCACGCACATGCTGTCAACTGCAGCACCTTTACTCAAAAATGACAATCCTGCCAGAGATTCTTCTGTCAGACATTCACACAAAAAGTTTATGGATCAGGGAGCCATGTCTAGTCATTTGACCACACTTCATGTGCTGTCAAACAACAGCTACCTCCAGGCACATGACTGCTTTTTGAATTTTGATAAAAGTTATAATTCTCAATATCAAAAATCACATCGATTATCAAACGATAATTTCAGAGAGATGATGCCAACTTCAGCTATTCCAATTGGATATTCTTATTTTATGGCCTACGAATTGCCACATTCAAGCATGCTAGTGACAGCATCCAATCAACGGTGCTCCGATGCCACCACACGCGAAATATCTGCCGCAGCATTTTCAAAATATCATCATATAATAGCACCAGTTTACAAGGAACAGAAAGAGAGTAATATCCCAAGCCAGTGCCAGAGTTGGGAGGAAAATTAATTTCGATGTGTATTGTTATAATGAATAAAGACTCTGCCCAGCTTTATTCAAGCAATGAAGGGTCATTCAACTGTATTGTTTCTTATAGGCTAATAGCAAATAAAACTAAAATGTTGCTTTATTTCAACAGTGGGATGCGCTTCATCTCATGTTTTCAGACATCAATATGTTGAGACTACCACTTGGGCTGTAAAAACCCAAACTTCTTAAGGCATTTCCATGCATTTATCTAAGAGGTTAGCATCATTGCCAATTGACCATTAGTTCAAATTAAACTATAGCATAAATAATGGGTTATATTCAAATGGAAATGACTCACTACCCGGGGCGACAAATGAGCTAGTTACTCCAGTCACACCTACCTTAGTGAAAGAGATCAACAAACAAACATGTGCTTCAATTTGAAACTGACCAAGACGTGTTCCAAAGGATATATGAAACTTAGGCAAACATGGGTGAACAATTGGCCATTTTCCCATTTCTATCCATTCCCCTCAAGAGCCTTGTTTACTTCCAGCTCCACTATTCATATAACTGGCATCTACATGCATGCATGTGTTGCACAATGATGATCAATTTGTCCTCATCCTGGTCGTCTTGGGTTACCAATATTAAACAGGAAGTGCATAATGACCAAAGCATATTAGACATGAGTATGTCCTTTTTGCCACATGGCAACAGCATACTCTACAACAGAATCGTAGTAGCAAGTAGCCACAGTGTTCCCAATGATGATGAAAAAAAGATTAAAAAAAGATAAGAGGTAATATACCAAAAATCCGGAGCTAAGGAAGGTACCAAGTAAGAAGGAAAGTTGTGGAACTAGAGAAAGGAGAGGGAAGCAATGAATGATATAAAGAAAAGGGATGGAGTGATGAAGCACAGGAAGACAAGAATTCAGGAAAGAAGACAGGAGAGAAGGTAGCAAGGAGGGAAGGAATGCAGGCAGGCAAGGAGGCAGGGACAGATGGATTGTGGTTTGTATCAACAGTGTGAGGGATGGAGTTATAGGTGGAAGTATGGAGAAAGAAGGATCCAAAAGGAATCCTGGGGAAGGAGAGAGTGACAAACAGAGATAAGGAGGGAAGAAAAGAAATCAGGAAGGAATGAAAGCAGAAAGGAAGGATGAGAACAAGGGAGACTGGGTGGGACATAGGAGTAAGGAACCATGAAAGCAGTGAGAGGGAAGATGAAAAGGAATTGGTACTTCATGGGAAGCAAGGAAAATCATAAAAATACATTTTATATTTATAAATCTGTGTTTTTACTTGGACACTACTTAGTACATTGATATCAAATATTCAGTATCGTTTGCTTGACATAAAAATCTGTAGTGTCAGTTCAAATAGGTAAAAATGAAACTCAGTTTGTACTATAGAAAATGTTATTCATCCGCTGCACAGGGTCATGAGATTTCTAAGTGAATTTCTAAGTAAGGCTCAACAATATTCTTCTACGGAATGCAAGACTGGCATTGACAAGTTGACTGCCAGAGTGACAGAAAGAACACTGTGCCCTGTATCATCTCCTAAGGATGTTCCACTCTGGATATCTCTATGCTCCAGATGACACCCTGATGAGGCCATCTGGCAGTGCCTTCAAGGAACACAGATGACCTGTTGATATTAGGAAGAGTTAGAGACAATCTAAGTCCCTGAAATAGACAGTAGGAAACAACAAAACCAAGAGACAAGTGTAATGACAGAATGCCTACCGAGACAAAACCTGACCCACGAGGTCCCAAAAGAAGGGATGACATCTTGCCTCTTTTTTCAAGCAGGGGTGTAAACTTGTGTCCAAGTCACCATGTCACCAACCCAGCACTCACTGACCATTTTAGGTCAGTGCATGAAACACAAACCAAACACCACTAGAGGATTTGTCAAAAGACTTATGCAAAAGTTGACGCTGGGAAATCTCTGGGTCACGGGGTCCCCATCACAGTCTTGGAGGGAGTTCCCTAAATTCCCAAAGCCAGCCTAAAATAAAGTGACTCTAGTAAGATTTTTCTCTCCTCTTCTAAGGGAAATGATTTATATGGAATATCTCAAGGTCGGTAAAGTTGGTCATTTACATGAAACGCTAGGAAATATGTCTGTGACTACTAAAAGTCAGGGACAGAAGAAATACAACACAAAGTGACTTTATATATTGTAAAATTCAATGTGCACCAAGTTACAAAAAAGTCACATATTTTTTCTTCCAATAGTGGTGTGTAAAATATTCTCGACCAGTGCAGGGAACCACAAGACAGGCACATCAATTAAAATTTACATGGAACTCTATTTCTTTGTCTTGTATGGTGGGTAATGGACACCCAATAGCGTTTACACCAATGTTGGGATAAGGAAATGCCAACTGTGACACATTTCATGTCCTCTGCTTTTCCCTCCAGCCCTCCCCATTTGCGTCATTTTGCAATAGTACAATTGCAGCCAGTGATACTCTTAGAGTCCATTATCAAGGATGGAACCATATGTGGTTGACATGTACAAATGGGGGGAGAAGCTGTATCTCCTCTTTTCTGTCTAAAGGAAAACTCCATTATGATTTCTGGTGTTAATTTTTCCTATAGTGAACTGGTTTGATGGGGATGACATAATAACCCTCTCGTTCACTCCATCTTGAGTATTGCAAAGTAAAATCTAAGTAACAGTATGACTAGGCACTGGTTTTGTTTGATCCAATGATGTTGGAATGAAAGCACTACTAAATGGATACTTCAAAGGAGATGACTGTGTTCTGTTGTAGACATTTAGTTTGGGCTCCTAACAATTTCTTTCTCAACAACCACTTGAGAGCTATGAAGACACCATACTTAAAATCATCCCTAGGTACAGAGGAGTCCTGAATCTCTCCTTCCTTTACAAGGGGACCTATATGTGCAGTGGGAAAAGATGTTGATTTTAGGAAAACAATTTAGAGATCATAATAGATAGTTCATGGTTGAAAAATATTGAGCTAAAATGAAAAAGGAAATCTCAAGGGAAGGGTTCCTTGATTCGTTTACACAGTCTCCAAACATAATTGTACACACCTTGGGTACTGGTGATCCCCTTGCAGTGTTGTGGTTGGGAAGTACATAATTCATTATATTACTGGAACCATTCAATAAATATTAGCTTGGCTAAATTCATCTTGGTCAGACAAACTTGTATATACAGTTGCCCCACAAATTAGTGAAAGAAAAGAGTAAATAATTTGATTCTTGTATAAACACTAGTAAAGGGACAGGTTATGCAGAAATCAAGGGCAAAAGGTTAAAAGTACAAATGCCTCCAAAAGCAAAATTTACACAAACATTTGTGTAAACCAATTCTACAATTTCTCAGGGGGAAAGAGACAAAGGAGTTGGAAAGGGGGTGTTGGAGGAGGAAAATGATGAACGAGATATATACTTACTGACTCACTTATGAACCTCTAATCCTTCGGTCCATCACTCTGACAATAACGGAAAAAATAAACAAGAACAAAAGAGGAAGTAGTGTGGCATGAAGTAGGTTATGGTCGTAATCTCAATCCGTTACAAATAATGCCATTGTAGACATGAACGGATTAGGTTCAAACAGTCGATCAGAGAAACTGAACAGGGACTTGATGAGCATCACCCAACCCCCAAGCTTATGCAGCTGTATGGGAAGAGCTGAGAAAATTAAAAAACATCTCAACCCACTGGGCTAGATAAAAGGAAGACTAAGATGGCTCAGACACTGAGAAAAAATTATGTAATGAGCCTAGTAAAGACAGATTGACCCATGTGGAGAAAATTTTGGAATCACAATATCATCCAAAACAGCAATCTCCTGTAAAGGGAGAGACTTGTGGGCTCTGCCCAGAATCCTGGCGGTCTTTGATCCTTTCCCACCACAACCTCCGCCTGATAGAGTAACACAGCTAGTACCATCTCAGCGTGTGCTGGTAAAGGCTCCTGGCCCTCCTAGCCGTAAGCGTGGCACACTTCCTTGGCTCAGGCTGCTCAAGAAGGGAGGACATTCCTGGTTTTCATTTATTCCCTGACAGGCAGGATGAAGATAACAAAAGGGTTCATCAGGCTTTGCCATTTCAACCAATAAGAGATCTAAAGAATGCTTGTGTTCAATATGGCCCTACAGTGCCGTTTACTCAAGTCATTCTTATCTATTTATTTATTCATTGGCCAATCCTGGGTCTTCAACTTAGGGCCTGAGCACTGTCCCTGGCTTCTTTTTGCTCTAAGCTAGCACTCTGCTACTTGAGCCACAGCGCCACTTCTGGCCATTTTCTATATATGTGGTGCTGGAGAATAGAACCCAGGGCTTCATGTATATGAGGCAAGCACACTTGCCAATAGGCCATATTCCCAGCACACTGAAGTCATTCTTGAAACCTGGGCTACTAAAACTTTATGCCCAAATTGCCAAGCAGCCGTCAGGCCTTCTAAGAAAAAAGGAGGAATAAATGACTATATTCGACTTTGTGCAGACATTGGGCCATCCTATGTTCAGGGCCTCACGCTGGCTGCAGGGCTCCAAGGGCTGACTGTGACAGAGTTCTTACACATGCACTGTATGGGGAGAAGGCGACGGGGACATCTATGTACTGCTGGGATTCCCGGCATCTGTTTTTCCTGAAGACAAATGGACCACTTAATGGCTCACTGACCTAATCAGAAAAGGAGAAGAACTATGAGTGAAATTTGTCCCCATTGTAAAAACGGGAAGCATTGTGTTACAAATTTCAGATCTACTTTGAATGACTGTGGCCACCAGATTTCAGTAAACTGGCAGAGGAGCCAGCACCTGGCCCCACAAAAAAATTTTCGGGCGGCTCCATCCTGCCCCCAACCTCAAGCCTATCCCCCAACAACCTGCAGCAACAATCAGGTTCAAGTCTCCTCTGAGCAACTTCCTCTGAGGAAGTTCAGGACTGGATCTCTGTTCTTCTACCTGCACAGTACTGACTTCGGAAATGGGATTTCAGGCCCTCCATCCAGGAGTTCTTGGCCCTCTTCCAAGGGAATCTGTTGGCTAATTGTTAGGTTACAGCTGCTCTGCACTGAGGGGCTTATGTATTATTCCAGGAGTGATAGATCAGGACACTAATGGAGAAATAAAATCATGGCTTCAGTGCCGGCTAGTGTTGTCTCTATCCTGGCAGCTTATGCTGGTTCCTTTAATTTTTGTCGGTGACTCAGCAACTACAAACACAAGGGGAGAAAGGAGTTTTTGGTCTTCCGACAATTTTTGGGTTCAAAACATGAAATGGGAATGGCCCGGGGATGGCTTCTTCTCATATTTTCAGACATCAATATGTTGAGACTACCTCTTGGGCTGTAAAAACCCAATCTTCTCAAGGCATTTCCATCCATTTATCTAAGAGGTTAGCAATATTGCCCATTGACCGCTGGTTGAAATATAGGTCTAATGCACATATAATAGGTTATTTTCAAATGCAAATGACTCACAAGCTGGGGCCACAAATGAGCCAATTCCTCCAGTACTTGTACCTTAGTGAAAGAGATCAACAAACAAACATGTGCTTCAATCTTAATGTGACCTTGGGGTATTCCAAAGGCTATGAAACTTAGGCAAGTCATGGGTGAACGATTGGCAATTTCCCTATTTCTATCCAGTCCCTTCTAGGTACCTTGTTTACTTCTAGCTCCAGTGTTCATAAAGCTGGCCTCTACACATATGCATGTCTAGCACAATGATGATCAAGTTGTCCTTATCCTGGTTGTGGTGGGTAACCTATATAAAACAGGATGTGCACAATGACCAAAGTATATCTTAGACATGAGTATGTCCTTTTTGCGACATGGGAAAAGAGTGCTCCACAACAGATTAGTAGTAGCAAGTTGCCACAGTGTTCATAATGGTGAAGAAAAAAGGAGAAAAAAAAGATAAAAGGTAATGTACCATAAATCAAGAGCTAAGTAAGGTAAAAATAGGAAGGAAAGTTATGGAAGGTAAGAAAGAGAGGGAAGGAAGGAATGATAGAAAGAAAAGAGCGGGGTGATGAAGCCAAGGAAGACAGGAGGGAAGGTAGCAATGAGGGAAGGAATGTAGGCAGGGAAGGAGGCAGGGAGAGGTGGATTGTGGTTTCTATGGACAGTGGCTGGGACAGAGTTAATGGAGGAAGTATGGAGGAAGAGGATCTGAAGGTAAGCCTGGGGAAGGAGAGAGATGAAGGGAGATAAGGAAGGAAGAAAAGGTAGCAGGAAGGAATGGTTGCAGAAAGGAAGGAAAGATGAGAGCAAGGGAGACTTGGGTTGGAGATAGAAGCAAGGCAATATGAAAGCATTGACAGGTCAGATGAAAAAGAAAGGATATCTGGTGGGAAGCAAGGAAATTCATAAAAATTCATAGGGAATTAATAAAGCTGTGCCTCTACTTGGACACTACTTAGTACACTGATATCAGATATTCAATATAATTGATCTGACAAACAATGCTGTAGTGTCATTTCCAATAGGAAAAAATGAAACTCAGTTTCTACTATAGAAAATATTATTTTTGAGCTGCACCAGGTCATTAGGTTTCTAAGTGTATTTCTAAATAATTCACAAAAATATCTTCTACGGAATGCAAGACAGGCATTGACAAGTTGACTCCCAGAGTGACAGAAAGAACACTGTGCCCTGAAACATCTCATGGTGATCCTCCCCTCTGGATATTTCTATCCTCCAGAAGACACCCTGCTGAGACCAACTGGCAATGCCTTCAAGGAACACAGAAGACTTGCTTGATAATGGAAAGAGTTAGAGAAAATCTACCGCCCCCAAATAGACAGTAAGAAACAACAAAACCATGAGACAAGTTTAATGACAGTGCCCACAGAGACAAAACCTGACCCTCCAGTGACCAAAAGAAGGGATGAACTCTTGAACTTTTTCCAGTTAAGGGTGTATACTTGTGTCCAAGTCACCACATCACCTACCCAACACTCACTGACCTGTTTCAGTCAGTACATAAAACACAAAGCACTAACTAGTGGAGGATTTTTAACAGACTTATGCAAAAGTTGAGTCTGGCAGACTCTGAGTCACGGGGTCCCCATCTCAGTCTTGGGGGTGTTCAATAAGTTCCCAAAGCCAACTTAAAATATCGTGACTCTAGTAAGAATTTTCTATTCTCTCTTAAGGAAAATGAGTTATATGTGATGCCTCAAGGTCGGTAAATATGGTCATTTAGATGAATGGCGAGGCTATTTGTCTGTTAGTACTAAATGTAAGGGACCTAAGAAATAAAACTCAAAGTGATGCGGCAGCTCCCCTGCTAGTGACTGGTTGTCAAGAAAAGATGATATGGAAACTCACTTCACTGGAACAGAGCCATCTATGAGCCCCGTATTACAACTTTCCTAATTTAAGTGAATCAGGTCAATATACATCATGAGGGGGCTGAGCTACACCTCCCATTGGACAGGGTTGAATGACAGGAAGAGCAAGAAAACAAGTGAGGGAAACAGAATCATATGAATTACAATAAGAAATGTCAAGGGGCCCTGAGGAGGAAATCTATTGTTTGTCACTTTCTACTTCCTGATGGGACCTGCAGGACTCAATAACCTATGTAGAGCTCCCACTGTGCTGCTGAACTGCCTAAATTAGCGTCATTCTCTGAAGGATCATATACAGACGCCGAAGAATGTTTAAATTTTTTGTAACAGATCTGACAGGAGATTGCTCAGGTATAGTTTGAACTGTTACCTGTGGTCCACTTCGAGGTTTTGCCACCTCTTGAAGATTATAAGTATTCCTTACTTCCCCCATATTAGCCACTAGTTCAGCAGCTGATGTTATGACAGCATTGTGAGAAATCATATGGAGAGCTGCATGCATTAAGGCCCAAATAGACCTCAATGGAGCTGGAACATTGTCACCACACCATATGCCATTTCTGCATTACTCTTTACTCGCTTCCAGGCTTCTAAGTCTAAAATCCTCCTCTAATCTTCTAAAATCGTTTCCTCTGGGAATAAAAGATTATACTCCCTTACCTCCTGCATGCACTCATGTATTTCCGAATGCGAGATCATAGCCCATTTACGTTTCAGAACCTGGTGGATAAGATTAGACAAAGAAGCACCTTAAGCTTGTCCCATATCCCCATAATGTTTTCAGTTCTTCTGGAGAGCTCGCTACACAGATTCGCTATCTCTTGTGATTAAAAATGTCCCTTAGTTCCCCTTGAGAGTTCACAACGTAGTTTCCTGGATCTCCTTTGGATCAAATGCCATGTCCCACGTTGGGGGACAGATGTGGGACAAATGGTAACTGCAATGAAGAAAGGATATGGGAGACGTGGTTTTTTGAGAAGAAGGCATGTGCTTTATTTTTGGGATGTCAGGGGTATATGGGGTTAGAGATCAATTAATCAATCAATTGCAAGAACAATTCAGAAAAATTTGCCACTCTGTTCATATCATGGATATCACTACAACACCGGATCAGATTAGCAAATATAAAACTCTAATCGGCTTCCCCAAAATTCAATTGAATGCCTAAGATTGTGAAAGCATATCTCATGAGTAGTTGGAGGAACAATACAATCCAAGAGTTTTCTAATCAGGGAAGGAGAATCTCATGACAAAGTGCTTAAGATTGGCCAACAAACAGAGGAAACCCTTAGGAGGAGTTTTCCTCAACTGGACCCCAGGAGTTCCAGGAAAGGGTGTCAGAAATCCTTGCTGAGGCTAAGTCTCCCTCTGTTCAATGGGATGTCATAGTTCCACTGTCTATGCTTTTGGATTTGGGAGATCTTGTTGAACTAGCGGAGTGAATGTGTGTGTATTTCTGCTTGTTTGTGGTTGTGTGTAGGTGAGTTTTCCTCAACTGGACCCCAGGAGTTCCAGGAAAGGGTGTCAGAAATCCTTGCTGAGGCTAAGTCTCCCTCTGTTCAATGGGATGTCATAGTTCCACTATCTATGCATGTGGATTTGGGAGATCTTGTTGATCTAGGGGTGTGAATGTGTGTGTATTTCTGCTTGTTTGTGGTTGTGTGTAGGTGAGCTTTTAGGTAAAGGACCTGCAAATCATTACTTGTGGGCCACTCCCGCCCCAGGTGCTTTGTATCATTAATAGGCGATTCTACTCCTCCCCTTCCGCCGCCCTCCCACCCATTTAAAAGTGCAGCTCTTTCTACCATTAAATGAGTCTTAGCATTGACTTGGTTCCCAGACTGTCTGTTTGTCCTCTGAGGAAAGTGGGGCTGGGATAGAAGTCTGTCTGCCCTCTTTTCCTCTTCTTGGCTCATCAGGGAGGGGCATTTTTCCCAACTCTCCGCAGTACACGAGAGCTTGGGAGACTAAACACCCCCACATTCACTCATGGCTGTCAAGTAGCTTCTACATTTCAACAGCAGTTCTTATTTCTCAGCCTGCTGTAACTGTGGAATTGTAATAATATGTCATTTTCAGTGCTCAGGACCTATCACAATGAAACCTAGGTTTTATTATATCCAAGAAACGCTTGTGGGGCTGGGGATATAGCCTAGTGGCAAGAGAGCCGGCCTCGGATACAGGAGGCCCTAGGTTCGATTCCCCAGCACCACATATACAGAAAACAGCCAGAAGCGGCACTGTAGCTCAAGTGGCAGAGTGCTAGCCTTGAGCGGGAAGAAGCCAGGGACAGTGCTCAGGCCTTGAGTCCAAGGCCCAGGACTGGCAAAAAATAAATAAATAAATAAATAAAAGAATGGCCTGCAGTTGCTATGGCTGGAATAGGACCCTATGTTTACACTTGCACTGCTTTTTACCTCAAGGCTTGGGGCTCATTATTCTGTATGCAGTATTGAAGAGTCCATTAGTAAATAGATGAGAAATGAAAATGAAATCATGCACATTATCTCACAGGTTTCCATCTGAAACAATTTTATTTCTTCACTTCTCTAAGTTAATTGAAATAGAAAAAAAATGGCAGATAATTTCACAGAAGATGAGTTGCAGCATTGTAGGATATCTACAGTTTATCCATTTTATACTCGCATCCACTTGTGAGATGACAACATCAAAGTATTGTGCTTTTATCTGTAGCTTCCCTTCCTGCAGATATAGTGTCACAGGAATTCCTTGTGCCAGCTTTAGCTCTTTCTGTGAGATCATCCCATACAGTGAAAATTGCCAACCCTAATAATGTCAGCAACTGAATTTTCAGGAATATTTTCATAATCATGTTTTCAGACAGGACTTGTACATTGTCCCTGTCATTATGAAACACTGACTAACATGCTCATTGTTGGAAGACTCATGTTAATATAACAGATCTGTCATCAACTTCCATCACATTTGGGAAGTGCAAGTACGCAGCCCTCGGCTCTGGACATTAAGCTAGAAAGGCAAGAGGCAGTGAATGCCAAAAAATAACTTTTAGGCGTAGCAGAGTCTGACCAGCTGATTGATTCCCATGTCAATGTGCAGGATTCTATTGGACTCATAGGTACACACATTATCCGCAGAGCAAAATTCAGTCTCCAATTTAGGATAAAAGGATTAGCATCAGAGTTTCTAGGAAAGCTTCTGACTGGTTACCTAGCACATGGTAGGAGACCAAAGACGTTTTTGTGATGTCACAGAATGCTCATTATGGTCTAGCTGTGTGCTAGACCTACTTGAGCAGACATAGCTACCCTCTAGGACTCCTTAAGCTGCAGTGTACCCTACTCTGCAGATGGGATGAGGACTTGAACATGCAGGAAACTGACATGAAGGAACATTTTTCAAATGTGCCTAATACGTTCCAACAGAGCTGTACAGGTTCAGAGACCTCCAACCTACCCTCCTGGTGGGAACCCTCACTCGCAGAGGAGGCGGCATTAAGGTCTGTGGTTGAGGAATTGGCTTTTCAAGCTTTGTGTCAGGCATCTTGGGTCCAAGGACTACCATCCCAGGATTGTGACTTGGAATCGGTTCCAGACCCTGATTTTCTTTCCCTGACTTTTCCCAGAAAGCTTTGGACAATAGTAGAAAGTGACAAATTCAAGTCAATTTGGTGGGGTGAGGAGGGAACTTCTGTTGTGATTAATGAAGATCTATTTAAAGAAGAAATTTTGGGACGGAAATATCCTTTCAAGATATTTGAAACGAACAGCATGAAAAGTGTAATTCGACAGCTGAATCTGTACGGGTTCAGTAAACTTCATCACCAATTTGATCGTTCTGCTTCTCTGCTTGACTTCTTGACTGAGGAAGAGGAAGGCTCGTCTTTAAGGAAGGTAATTTCAATTTTTTTTTCCCCTTACATAGCTATGCATACCTCTCTTGGTACACCTGTTTCTTCTATCAGTGAACTAGAGAAATACCAAAGCTCAAATTACTTTCAAATGTAACGGAAAGGGCTGGGAATATGGCCTATGAAAAGAGGGCTTGCCTCCTATACAAGAAGCTCTCAGTTCAATTCCCCAGCACCACATATATGTGGAAAACGGCTAGAAGGGTCGCTGTGGCTCAGGTGGCAGAGTGCTAGCCTTGAGCGGGAAGAAGACAGGCACGGTGCTTAGACCCTGAGTCCCAGGCCCAGGACTGGCCAAACAAAATGTAACGGAAAGAAAGGTTCACTTCGTAAAGGACAAATTTTGACTTCACCATTAGAATTTACAAAAATATCGCTAGCCAATTAGAATTACACCTTTGGACTGTGTACAAAACCACATAACAGATTCTCTGTGTTCAACGTGGCAGATCCAATTGGTTCAGAACATTGTTGTATTTATCTGTTTCTCTTCTACTAAGCCCTGCATATAGTTAAAGTATTTATGCGTCAATTGACTCCTTTGCCATTGAGAGTAAATGGTAATTCATCTCCTTTGGCTAGGTTTGGCTCTGAGTCTCTCTGCTTCAAATGTCTCCAAGTAACTTTCTCCTTTTGTTTTAGTTTCTGTGCTACCAGAATCCAAATTTCAAACAAGGATGTCCTGAACTGTTAGCAAGAATAAGACGAAAAGTCAGGATTAAAAAGTTTTCTGTAACAAGTGAATCATTGCCTGTGCAGCTGGATGAACAACTGCACCTGGGACATGAGGGTAATGCCAGTAATCCCAAAACAGATTTAGTCTCTGACACTAGTACTGAAGGAATCCTTTCAACATCACGAAGTTCACTGCTGTCTCATAGACCCCAGCCATCTGGCACGCACATGCTGTCAACTGCAGCACCTTTACTCAAAAATGACAATCCTGCCAGAGATTCTTCTGTCAGACATTCACACAAAAAGTTTATGGATCAGGGAGCCATGTCTAGTCATTTGACCACACTTCATGTGCTGTCAAACAACAGCTACCTCCAGGCACATGACTGCTTTTTGAATTTTGATAAAAGTTATAATTCTCAATATCAAAATCACATCGATTATCAAACGATAATTTCAGAGAGATGATGCCAACTTCAGCTATTCCAATTGGATATTCTTATTTTATGGCCTACGAATTGCCACATTCAAGCATGCTAGTGACAGCATCCAATCAACGGTGCTCCGATGCCACCACACGCGAAATATCTGCCGCAGCATTTTCAAAATATCATCATATAATAGCACCAGTTTACAAGGAACAGAAAGAGAGTAATATCCCAAGCCAGTGCCAGAGTTGGGAGGAAAATTAATTTCGATGTGTATTGTTATAATGAATAAAGACTCTGCCCAGCTTTATTCAAGCAATGAAGGGTCATTCAACTGTATTGTTTCTTATAGGCTAATAGCAAATAAAACTAAAATGTTGCTTTATTCAACAGTGGGATGCGCTTCATCTCATGTTTTCAGACATCAATATGTTGAGGACTACCACTTGGGCTGTAAAAACCCAAACTTCTTAAGGCATTTCCATGCATTTATCTAAGAGGTTAGCATCATTGCCAATTGACCATTAGTTCAAATTAAACTATAGCATAAATAATGGGTTATATTCAAATGGAAATGACTCACTACCCGGGGCGACAAATGAGCTAGTTACTCCAGTCACACCTACCTTAGTGAAAGAGATCAACAAACAAACATGTGCTTCAATTTGAAACTGACCAAGACGTGTTCCAAAGGATATATGAAACTTAGGCAAACATGGGTGAACAATTGGCCATTTTCCCATTTCTATCCATTCCCCTCAAGAGCCTTGTTTACTTCCAGCTCCACTATTTATATAACTGGCATCTACATGCATGCATGTGTTGCACAATGATGATCAATTTGTCCTCATCCTGGTCGTCTTGGGTTACCAATATTAAACAGGAAGTGCATAATGACCAAAGCATATTAGACATGAGTATGTCCTTTTTGCCACATGGCAACAGCATACTCTACAACAGAATCGTAGTAGCAAGTAGCCACAGTGTTCCCAATGATGATGAAAAAAAGATTAAAAAAAGATAAGAGGTAATATACCAAAAATCCGGAGCTAATGAAGGTACCAAGTAAGAAGGAAAGTTGTGGAACTAGAGAAAGGAGAGGGAAGCAATGAATGATATAAAGAAAAGGGATGGAGTGATGAAGCACAGGAAGACAAGAATTCAGGAAAGAAGACAGGAGAGAAGGTAGCAAGGAGGGAAGGAATGCAGGCAGGCAAGGAGGCAGGGACAGATGGATTGTGGTTTGTATCAACAGTGTGAGGGATGGAGTTATAGGTGGAAGTATGGAGAAAGAAGGATCCAAAAGGAATCCTGGGGAAGGAGAGAGTGACAAACAGAGATAAGGAGGGAAGAAAAGAAATCAGGAAGGAATGAAAGCAGAAAGGACGGATGAGAACAAGGGAGACTGGGTGGACATAGGAGTAAGGAACCATGAAAGCAGTGAGAGGGAAGATGAAAAGGAATTGGTACTTCATGGGAAGCAAGGAAAATCATAAAAATACATTTTATATTTATAAATCTGTGTTTTTACTTGGACACTACTTAGTACATTGATATCAAATATTCAGTATCGTTTGCTTGACATAAAAATCTGTAGTGTCAGTTCAAATAGGTAAAAATGAAACTCAGTTTGTACTATAGAAAATGTTATTCATCCGCTGCACAGGGTCATGAGATTTCTAAGTGAATTTCTAAGTAAGGCTCAACAATATTCTTCTACGGAATGCAAGACTGGCATTGACAAGTTGACTGCCAGAGTGACAGAAAGAACACTGTGCCCTGTATCATCTCCTAAGGATGTTCCACTCTGGATATCTCTATGCTCCAGATGACACCCTGATGAGGCCATCTGGCAGTGCCTTCAAGAACACAGATGACCTGTTGATATTAGGAAGAGTTAGAGACAATCTAAGTCCCTGAAATAGACAGTAGGAAACAACAAAACCAAGAGACAAGTGTAATGACAGAATGCCTACCGAGACAAAACCTGACCCACGAGGTCCCAAAAGAAGGGATGACATCTTGCCTCTTTTTTCAAGCAGGGGTGTAAACTTGTGTCCAAGTCACCATGTCACCAACCCAGCACTCACTGACCATTTTAGGTCAGTGCATGAAACACAAACCAAACACCACTAGAGGATTTGTCAAAAAGACTTATGCAAAAGTTGACGCTGGGAAATCTCTGGGTCACGGGGTCCCCATCACAGTCTTGGAGGGAGTTCCCTAAATTCCCAAAGCCAGCCTAAAATAAAGTGACTCTAGTAAGATTTTTCTCTCCTCTTCTAAGGGAAATGATTTATATGGAATATCTCAAGGTCGGTAAAGTTGGTCATTTACATGAAACGCTAGGAAATATGTCTGTGACTACTAAAAGTCAGGGACAGAAGAAATACAACACAAAGTGACTTTATATATTGTAAAATTCAATGTGCACCAAGTTACAAAAAAGTCACATATTTTTTCTTCCAATAGTGGTGTGTAAAATATTCTCGACCAGTGCAGGGAACCACAAGACAGGCACATCAATTAAATTTACATGGAACTCTATTTCTTTGTCTTGTATGGTGGGTAATGGACACCCAATAGCGTTTACACCAATGTTGGGATAAGGAAATGCCAACTGTGACACATTTCATGTCCTCTGCTTTTCCCTCCAGCCCTCCCCATTTGCGTCATTTTGCAATAGTACAATTGCAGCCAGTGATACTCTTAGAGTCCATTATCAAGGATGGAACCATATGTGGTTGACATGTACAAATGGGGGGAGAAGCTGTATCTCCTCTTTTCTGTCTAAAGGAAAACTCCATTATGATTTCTGGTGTTAATTTTTCCTATAGTGAACTGGTTTGATGGGATGACATAATAACCCTCTCGTTCACTCCATCTTGAGTATTGCAAAGTAAAATCTAAGTAACAGTATGACTAGGCACTGGTTTTGTTTGATCCAATGATGTTGGAATGAAAGCACTACTAAATGGATACTTCAAAGGAGATGACTGTGTTCTGTTGTAGACATTTAGTTTGGGCTCCTAACAATTTCTTTCTCAACAACCACTTGAGAGCTATGAAGACACCATACTTAAAATCATCCCTAGGTACAGAGGAGTCCTGAATCTCTCCTTCCTTTACAAGGGGACCTATATGTGCAGTGGGAAAAGATGTTGATTTTAGGAAAACAATTTAGAGATCATAATAGATAGTTCATGGTTGAAAAATATTGAGCTAAAATGAAAAAGGAAATCTCAAGGGAAGGGGTCCTTGATTCGTTTACACAGTCTCCAAACATAATTGTACACACCTTGGGTACTGGTGATCCCCTTGCAGTGTTGTGGTTGGGAAGTACATAATTCATTATATTACTGGAACCATTCAATAAATATTAGCTTGGCTAAATTCATCTTGGTCAGACAAACTTGTATATACAGTTGCCCACAAATTAGTGAAAGAAAAGAGTAAATAATTTGATTCTTGTATAAACACTAGTAAAGGGACAGGTTATGCAGAAATCAAGGGCAAAAGGTTAAAAGTACAAATGCCTCCAAAAGCAAAATTTACACAAACATTTGTGTAAACCAATTCTACAATTTCTCAGGGGGAAAGAGACAAAGGAGTTGGAAAGGTGGTGTTGGAGGAGGAAAATGATGAACGAGATATATACTTACTGACTCACTTATGAACCTCTAATCCTTCGGTCCATCACTCTGACAATAACGGAAAAAATAAAATAAACAAGAACAAAAGAGGAAGTAGTGTGGCATGAAGTAGGTTATGGTCGTAATCTCAATCCGTTACAAATAATGCCATTGTAGACATGAACGGATTAGGTTCAAACAGTCGATCAGAGAAACTGAACAGGGACTTGATGAGCATCACCCAACCCCAAGCTTATGCAGCTGTATGGGAAGAGCTGAGAAAATTAAAAAACATCTCAACCCACTGGGCTAGATAAAAGGAAGACTAAGATGGCTCAGACACTGAGAAAAAATTATGTAATGAGCCTAGTAAAGACAGATTGACCCATGTGGAGAAAATTTTGGAATCACAATATCATCCAAAACAGCAATCTCCTGTAAAGGGAGAGACTTGTGGGCTCTGCCCAGAATCCTGGCGGTCTTTGATCCTTTCCCACCACAACCTCCGCCTGATAGAGTAACACAGCTAGTACCATCTCAGCGTGTGCTGGTAAAGGCTCCTGGCCCTCCTAGCCGTAAGCGTGGCACACTTCCTTGGCTCAGGCTGCTCAAGAAGGGAGGACATTCCTGGTTTTCATTTATTCCCTGACAGGCAGGATGAAGATAACAAAAGGGTTCATCAGCTTTGCCATTTCAACCAATAAGAGATCTAAAGAATGCTTGTGTTCAATATGGCCCTACAGTGCCGTTTACTCAAGTCATTCTTATCTATTTATTTATTCATTGGCCAATCCTGGGTCTTCAACTTAGGGCCTGAGCACTGTCCCTGGCTTTTTTTGCTCTAAGATAGCACTCTGCTACTTGAGCCACAGCGCCACTTCTGGCCATTTTCTATATATGTGGTGCTGGAGAATAGAACCCAGGGCTTCATGTATATGAGGCAAGCACACTTGCCAATAGGCCATATTCCCAGCACACTGAAGTCATTCTTGAAACCTGGGCTACTAAAACTTTATGCCCAAATTGCCAAGCAGCCGTCAGGCCTTCTAAGAAAAAAGGAGAATAAATGACTATATTCGACTTTGTGCAGACATTGGGCCATCCTATGTTCAGGGCCTCACGCTGCTGCAGGGCTCCAAGGCTGACTGTGACAGAGTTCTTACACATGCACTGTATGGGGAGAAGGCGACGGGGACATCTATGTACTGCTGGGATTCCCGGCATCTGTTTTTCCTGAAGACAAATGGACCACTTAATGGCTCACTGACCTAATCAGAAAAGGAGAAGAACTATGAGTGAAATTTGTCCCCATTGTAAAAACGGGAAGCATTGTGTTACAAATTTCAGATCTACTTTGAATGACTGTGGCCACCAGATTTCAGTAAACTGGCAGAGGAGCCAGCACCTGGCCCCACAAAAAAATTTTCGGGCGGCTCCATCCTGCCCCCAACCTCAAGCCTATCCCCCAACAACCTGCAGCAACAATCAGGTTCAAGTCTCCTCTGAGCAACTTCCTCTGAGGAAGTTCAGGACTGGATCTCTGTTCTTCTACCTGCACAGTACTGACTTCGGAAATGGGATTTCAGGCCCTCCATCCAGGAGTTCTTGGCCCTCTTCCAAGGGAATCTGTTGGCTAATTGTTAGGTTACAGCTGCTCTGCACTGAGGGGCTTATGTATTATTCCAGGAGTGATAGATCAGGACACTAATGGAGAAATAAAATCATGGCTTCAGTGCCGGCTAGTGTTGTCTCTATCCTGGCAGCTTATGCTGGTTCCTTTAATTTTTGTCGGTGACTCAGCAACTACAAACACAAGGGGAGAAAGGAGTTTTTGGTCTTCCGACAATTTTTGGGTTCAAAACATGAAATGGGAATGGCCCGGGATGGCTTCTTCTCATATTTTCAGACATCAATATGTTGAGACTACCTCTTGGGCTGTAAAAACCCAATCTTCTCAAGGCATTTCCATCCATTTATCTAAGAGGTTAGCAATATTGCCCATTGACCGCTGGTTGAAATATAGGTCTAATGCACATATAATAGGTTATTTTCAAATGCAAATGACTCACAAGCTGGGGCCACAAATGAGCCAATTCCTCCAGTACTTGTACCTTAGTGAAAGAGATCAACAAACAAACATGTGCTTCAATCTTAATGTGACCTTGGGGTATTCCAAAGGCTATGAAACTTAGGCAAGTCATGGGTGAACGATTGGCAATTTCCCTATTTCTATCCAGTCCCTTCTAGGTACCTTGTTTACTTCTAGCTCCAGTGTTCATAAAGCTGGCCTCTACACATATGCATGTCTAGCACAATGATGATCAAGTTGTCCTTATCCTGGTTGTGGTGGGTAACCTATATAAAACAGGATGTGCACAATGACCAAAGTATATCTTAGACATGAGTATGTCCTTTTTGCGACATGGAAAAGAGTGCTCCACAACAGATTAGTAGTAGCAAGTTGCCACAGTGTTCATAATGGTGAAGAAAAAAGGAGAAAAAAAAGATAAAAGGTAATGTACCATAAATCAAGAGCTAAGTAAGGTAAAAATAGGAAGG